>NC_047579.1:37955941-38255941 GCF_011004845.1 Esox lucius
TTCAGTTTGACACATGACATATCTCTAGTAGACCCCGTAGGCCAGTTTATTCAGTTTGACACATGACATATCTCTAGTAGAGCCCGTAGGCCAGTTTATTCAGTTTGACACATGACATATCTCTGGTAGACCCCGTAGGCCAGTTTATTCAGTTTGACACATGACATATCTCTAGTAGACCCCATAGGCCAGTTTATTCAGTTTGACACATGACATATCTCTGGTATCTCATGCCTCTCCTGTGGACCCACAGCCATTTCATGTATCAGATGTTTTCCAAAGGTGAGCTAGTTCCACGCTACAAAGACAACCATGTCTGGCGGAACCCGGGGGAGCTTTGAGAACCAATGTTGTAGATCAGGATCGCCCAACCACTAGTCCCCAATACTGGGCCACAGAAAGTGGCACCAAACAAGGTGTTCAGTAGACCACCTAGCTAGCATGTTCACATGGATGTGAGTTAGATAAACTTTTAGCACTTACGGTTTGCATGTGAAGTTTTGGAGACGCCTACAACAGGCAATAGATCAGCAAAATGTGATGGTTTTGGTTGATGACAATCATTTTGGGTTCATCGTCCCAGCTTTACACAATAGACAACCTTTAACTCTCTGTTCTCGTGGTGGGTGACTTGTCACTGACCTCTATTATGTGACTTCCATTTTACAGTTGGAGGGAGGTGGACATTTGTGCCAAGCCAATTGCTGAGGAAGATGACGTTGTGGAGGTAGGAAGGACTGTTTCAATCCCAAAGGTCCCAGAAGCCAATGCTTCCTTACCTCACATACTAAGATCTCTTTTGGTGGTCCTCCCTCCAGGTTGAGGACCTGTCAGATGCTGCCTTCTCCCAGCATCATCAGCCGTGTGAGGACCAGGAGCGTTCCCGCTGGAGCTGGACGGCCATCGCCAAGAGGAGGGGCAGCCGGTCAGTAACACGCAGACACCCCCATCCCTCCCCAGGCATTCGTCCGCCTTGTTTTCGAACTGACAAACTCTGACAAACCCCTTTCAGGTCGTACGTCAGCGGTCGGCTGGACGGTCGCACCACTCCCCTGCTGGGTGGCACCAACCCCTCCACGCCCCAGCCCTCCTCCCCGGACACGCTCCACTTCCACGCCCTGCAGGACTACGGCAGCGCGCCCTCCCCCTGCTCCCCGGCCAGCCCCGACCTGCTGCCCTACCCCTACGCCTCGGGGGGCTACTGCTACACCCCGGGGTCCAGGGACTCCCAGCGCCTGCTGTCCAATGAGGACACGCGCAGCTCCACGCCAGAAGGCACTTATGAAGAACTGGTAGGCACTCCACGGCACACACACGTGTATTCATACACACGTCCGGGGTCGTGCGTGGGGCCCGGTATTGAGTGGTGTGGTTCTTGTTCTTCCCAGGTTCCCGTCCCAGTGCACCCGTGGGAGAGGAGGAGCTTCCCCCTGGACAGCGACCCGCCGCAGGAGCACGAGGAGCGCCCCTACAGAACCCTGCGCCGCATCTCTGGCTGCAAGACGGGCTCCTCCAAATCGGAGTCCGACACCGGGGGCCCCCCCTCGCCCCTCCTCCTGCCCGCTGTCACCAGGTCTTCCCACCGATGAACTGATGCTCTCGCCGTCGCTTCTCCTCCCACGCGACTAAAAAAAACGGGAACCAGAGCAACCGTGACAGTTGAAACAGCAAAGAAAATATATGGGACTGCTGCTGTTTGATATTCAAACATCAGTCAAATCTTTCACAGTTTTTAGTGAACTCATCAATAACCCCACCACCCACCCACTTCCCCAATAAGAAATCATGTCTTTCTTTTCTTGGTCGCTGGAATGAATCATATATAAAGTCAGTCAGAAAATAGACCGAAGGCTGTGTGTAGGCCATGGGCTGTCACCTGTGACTCTGGCTGTGAGTGAATATTTGTAGCTTTCCGTTCTCATCTCAGTAGAAAGAAATTGGAAAAGACAAAGCCACAGCGTTGCCCTCTTTCCTCTAGCTGGCTACGCTGTGCGCCTCTGAATTAAACCTAATATTTGTCCCTCCCCAGGGGGTCCATCTGAATCTTGAAGTGACTCTTACAGCAACAGTTCACAGAGCATCGTTTTCTGAGCTATGGCTTTCCCATGATGCTGTTTGTCTCTCTGTTCAGTTAAAATCCATTCTCCCTATGCGTTGTCACTATGTAGCTGTTTTAATCCTACAGGATCCTATAGGATATTTCCTTTTAACCACCTGTCAAAAAGATGGCTGTGGGCTGTGAACGAAAGTCGGCGGGCCAGACTATTGGAATTACTTTAGCACTGCCAGAACTTCTACATGCAGTGTTAGGTTATCCTTATTAGACTAGTTTTGAATGAATGAATCAGACAAAACAAGGCCAAAGGAATGAATGATAATGTGTAATATGTTGACATATATATTAATGGAGACACATCAGCCAAACCCTGTGTGACTGTCCCTTTTGGAAGTAGAGGCATTTGGTGTGTCTGTATTTGAACAAGTGCATTTTGGATCGCTTTCTGTCTGCTTTCACCAATTTCCGTTGTGGTGTGCTGTTATGTCACACTGTTTTGATTTAGATTTCATAATGTTCTAGAAATCACTAGTGTGCAGCCCGGCAGTGAGGTTCCAATTACAAAGAAAGCTGTTTTTGAATGTATTTTTTTGCTAAGTATATGAGCTCAAGACCCTTTTCAATTCGCTCTACTTTCTCTACACCAGCTAATGAAGAGGGTTGCCGATGTTCAGTCACAACCAGAATCAGCGTTCAGTGCATAGTCTTGCAACTGGCATGTTGCGCTGTATAGCAACACCTACAGACACTGATAAAAAGGATGTCCTAATTAGTCCTAATTAGATTGAAATAATCACTCTGAATTGGGAGACAAATGTAATGTTGGGTTTAATGCAGCTTTGGCAACAAGGTTTCGTAAGGAACTGAGTCACTTTGATCATGCCCAGGTCAGCAACCAGCCAGTCTGTCTGTCTTGCCCTCTCTACTCATCCTACCCTCTAATGCCCTTAGCCCAAGCAGTGAAAAGCACCTGTTAGGTAGCCAATCGTAAGCTTGCATCACCCTGCTGCAACCAATGAATGCCCTTTTCTTGTTCCTGTTAACTAGTTTGGAATCATGTCTGAGGTCATGTTTGAGTCTCTCAATAAAAAAACAAATTCTAAGAATGTATTAAGAAATATCTTTGAGATCGCTGTTTGGTTGAGCCTTAGTCCATTTAATATTTTGAAAAGGAGTTTTGTCCCTCATCTGATTCCTGCTGTATGTCAATGTTAGGAGGAGACAAAGTCTCTGCTCGTGGATCCTTCCGATCATTCTGGGACAGGAGGCTGTCTGTCAAGTTCCCCACCCCCATCCCCCGTTGTGACCTGTGGTCGGTCAAGAAATGCAGACAAAAAGACAAACAGGATTTTCAAGGGACCATTCTTGCCTATCGCCCTCTGTCCTCACTGAGGTCCCTCCATCTCCTCCATGAATGATGATCTATGGTGTCCTCAATTGGAGACTGGACATCTGAGAGACAGATGTACAGTAGGGTTTGTGACTAGCATTGAGAAGCCGATATTGTATTGCGTGGGTTATTTTCATACTTAGAATTTCCAACTGGTGAATGGGGCTGGCTGAGTCTGGTATAATCCTTTAGCATGTAATAGTTTGTACAAAAAAAAAAAGAGTATATTTTGTAAATACTTTGTTTGATTCTTAACTGTGTTTGATGTTCAGGCTGTAGCTGTCCTGATTGTATAGGGAGAAGACACGACAAAATATTTAACACTTTTCTTTATGCAGAGGCAAAAACAAAACAAAAAAGTTTATGGATGATTGACAAATCCGACAGGCAGGCAGCGTTTGTGCTTCTCAAAATAAAAGTGAATTATATTGTATCAAACTTTGGTTGTCCTCGTGTTTCTCTAAGGTCTTGTGGGTTCACTATGACTTTCGAGGGTTTGTATTCTCACCTTTCCTCTTTTTTAGGCTTCCGGATCGGTTTCCAATTAAAAGCATGTTTCATTCACAAGCTGTAGCCTGGAGCTTGAAAACATTTATGAATATGTAGACCTGGAAACCACTGTGACCTCTCATGTCCAGAGTCCAGACCTCTGCAGACCTCTTTATACATGTATAAAACCTTAAACACCAGGTCTACCAAGTCTGTATTTATGTGATAAAATGTGATGTATAGCTCAGTGTGTTCACAAGGGAAAATGAGGGAAAATAAAAACAACGTAATTGCTGTTCCAATACCGACTTTATTTCTGAACCCACGTTTACAGCAACAAGTATTATTAGTGTAAACCAATAAAAAAAAAAAAACACATTACAATAAGGCCAATTACAACTGTAAAGCTAAAACTGCAAACAGAGAAGAAGAAACAGAACTGGACACAGTTAATGGAGGGAGGGGTCAAGAACTCATTGGTCCTGGTTTCAAGAGGACAAAAGTAATTTACTACACTACTAGCCCCGAAGTCTCTTCCACGTGTTCTTATTTGTTAAATTGAATTAATGACATGTTAAGACCTAGGCCTACGTAAAACCCTTTCATCAGATGTCTTCCCCCTCATCACAGCAAATATAACTGTGCCTCGGCCATATTACAGGAAAAAGGAAAACACTTAAAGAGGTTCATATATTTTTCCTTTCAGAATCATTGACCACTCCTAACCCTTTCTGATGTGGTTACAATGGGAGACGATGTTGAGCAGACATTTATTATCAGTATCCAAGTTGATATGCCATAATGAATTGGACAGATTTGTTTTATCTTCGCAATGTAGCCTTATACAATCTGCTAAACACCGCTTGGCGTATTGCAATGGTATATCATGAGGAATGAGAAGCAAAACCAGCCAGATGGAATTGACTATGCAGCGGGTCAGCTTGACAAATTCAGTGTGTAAAAACTCCCTCACGAAAATAAGAACGAGCACGACGAGGGAGAGGAGTATAAAAACGATATATAAAATAAATAGTAGCAGGGTCTGTTCAGCAGGTGCGTCTAAAAGCATTCGTTTTAAATGAGTTTAATACATATTACATCCACACTACAAGGCTATTAGTAAGGAAGAAAGTGCGAAACATAAGCTTTGATCGACAGCGTTTTTTGGGGGGGAAATCGTGCTCGAAGAAATATTTACCGTTGTTAAAATTCTAAACTTGAGTAGCGCCGTGTAGGAGCTTCTGAGAAGGGGGTCGGATCAGTTCAGAGGTTAGCAAGTGCCCGCTTGGGGAGGAGCGTATAGTCGGGATGCGACATATGGATCAGGCTTCAGAATTTCATGCAGGGAAAATGGAGAGTATTGTTCGGGCATGTGTGATCTTATTTTTCTGGTGGCATTACAATGCAATCGTGAAACACTATGTTCGGCCGGCCAGTGAAACGAATGAGTTGTTTTGTAATGTTGACTAGATATTAGTGTTGGATCGTAAAACCAGAGATAGGCACTTCTTAACTCATGGCAGCTACGATGTATGTTTTATGACTCGGGTTCATTCCATATATTCCCAATATGAATGGATTTCCTAAACCGAGGATAGGTGATAAAAGCCAATAAGCCTGCAAGTAGACTACACCATACACATACAAATAAGCTTTTAACTTTACATCATCAATATCGTTGAATCACATCAAAGGGATCCCCTTGAAGTGTTTTGATCTAGACAAAGGTCTTTATTTAACTCCACCTGAATTGGTTAATGGACTTTAAGTGATAGTCGTTTTCGTGTACGTTTTATTTGTCAATAACACAAGCAATGTGACATTTTATCAAATGTAGAGTTTATTCATCTTTCTTACACGCAATTCATAAAATTACGGTAACTTATCTACTCACGAGAAGTATGTTTGAATTTTGGACTCTGTAAATATATCTTCGTGGATTTCAACTAGGGAATATCGAAGTGATTTAAGCAGAAGAGGCAGCTGTCTTTTGGCACTGGACCTAAATTGTGTATTACAGTCACATTGCAACCTGGTCTCAGGCAAATACTCAACTTAGTATACAAAAATGTGTGACAGCTGAATTCATATGATATGTTACATTAGGTTTGGATACATTACAATGCCCTACTGAATCGTATAATTTACTCGTTTGCAAAAACGTATATGCTACGACTACTACTAAAATGTATCATATCTTACGACTTTAAACATATGATATAGTATAAATTAGTCGTAGGATTAGTATTAACGTTTGGCATCACAGTACTGGGGTTACGGTTAACATTAGGTTATGGTTAAACAAAAAACAAAAAAAAGGTTAGGGTTATTTATGACGGTACTGGGGTTAAGGTTACGGTTAGAAAACAAACACAAAAAACACCTGGGTTGATGCAACCACTGGAGCGAATGTCAGGGGCCACTATTTAACTCCAAATGTGCTCACCACTGCCCCCAGTGGCCGGGATGTACCCTAAAGTAATGTGACATGTTACTTATTCGGTTGTCAAACATTTTAAGTGTAATCGTTTCTATTCTCCTGAGACCAGCCTGCACATTCCTAGCGCTGAACCCTTTTCAGTTAGGCCACATCACATTTTAAGGCCTATATTAACAAATAAAAGAATTGACAACATGGCAACGCGCAAAGCAACGGGCACAGAGGTTTGTGTGAGCCGCCCAATCGATCGCACAACACCTGTTGACTAGGTAGGGTAAGTGTCATTATAAGAAGGCATGGGCGTGTGTTTGGGTAAACAGAATACTGTTCCTAAGCTTTCACTTTAATGTTTTTATGTCTGCTTGCCTATCAAGACCATAAACAGCTGATCATTAATAGACCACTTTGCACTGGCGGATATCCCCGGTCAACAAATCCAGCGAACGACTTTGAATTTCACGGAAGTAGGGAGAGGCTGAGCGCAGTGTTTCTTTTCATCTTGGTTTCTCTAATTTTAATCACGCGGTTGGTTCCCTTGGTAACCTAATATGCTCTTTTTTGGGGGGGGGTGGGGCAACGTGGTCGAATCACAGGCCTTGCTTGGCGAGGGAGGCGGAGACTTGGTCCGCTAGTGTGGACAGTGGCGGCGTCTCCGTCATGTTCTGGCTGCCGGGGGAGGACACGTTGCTGCGGAGACGGGAGGGTGAGCCACCTGTGATGATCTCCACGGGGACGATCTCCGCTCCGTGGTCGGTGCGGGCTTTCGCCGTCTCGCGGAAACTCAGTTTGTGGCTTTCAATCTGCAGGGGGCAGAGAGGTTCACGATATGACAATGAATCTGCTACTGAAACACGGCGAGCCAACAGTCACGGCCAAGCTGCAACAGCATTCATCGATGCTTTGCATAAACCTTTGGAATATATGACATCTTTCAATTTTTCACTGTCATGTCAGTGCAGAATGAGTACAAACACTGCTGGAAAGTGACCATCAGTGGTGCTTCTGTAAAACACGCTCTTGTGGTCAATACATGTTCACGTTTTACAGAAATAGCAGGGACCTCAAATCCTACCAAGGATAGAGAAACATGAAAAAGTTGACCTTGTGGAGAACTTTCCCTGGTATATTTCTGGCTAAGGGGTTGGGTTTAGAAAAGGTTTATAACATAAAGGTTATTTTATTGAGGTTAGAGTTAGGGTAAGGTTCTGGTTTAAATAATCTCCTAATCAGGTGCTGATTTATCAGATAGAAACAAAACCAGAACTGACACGGCTGTCCAGGACCAGAGTTGAAGAGCCCTGCCCCAACCAGCTGACAGGAAAATGTTGGCAACATCTTGGTCTGAAATAAGACATGGGTACTTACTGGAGGCTTCTAGCTTTACCAGGTCACCCCTTCATCTGGGGTGTGTTCAGACTCTGTGGGGGGAGTCTGAGCGGAGAAACCAGTAGAGCCAGACCTCAGAGTGTCCCTGTTTAAAGAGACGTCACCTTCTCCAGCAAACCCCTCTGCTTCCCTCCCCTTCTCTCGCTTTAACAGACGCACGGACGACATGCGTTTGGGGTTGAAATGAAAAACAAGTTCAACTTAAAGGGAGTCGAATGAAATGAAAGTGACTGCAAAAGAACACACACAAAATGTAAAAAATTATGATATCCTGAATAGCGGTTGATTGAGGTATGCAAGAGAGTGGTCTGCAAGCTTGGAATGAGTGAGGATACAGGAGTGGGTCACCACACAAACATGCTGGGCCAAGAGGAGAGGAAGGACAGTCAGAGAGGTGATGTTGCCAGGTCTATCACTATTACTATTCAGGTCTGTATGGATGGTCAGAAGCTTGTAACACATTTAGGACAGTCAGAGAGGTGATGTTGCCAGGTCTATCACTATTACTATTCAGGTCAGAATGGATGGTCAGAAGCTTGTAACACGTTTAGGACAGTCAGAGAGGTGATGTTGCCAGGTTTATCACTATTACTGTTCAGGTCTGTATGGATGGCCAGAAGCTTGTAACACGTTTAAGACAGTCAGAGAGGTGATGTTGCCAGGTCTATCACTATTACTATTCAGGTCTGTATGGATGGTCAGAAGCTTGTAACACGTTTAGGACAGTCAGAGAGGTGATGTTGCCAGGATTATCACTATTACTGTTCAGGTCTGTATGGATGGCCAGAAGCTTGTAACACTTTTAGGACAGTCAGAGAGGTGATGTTGCCAGGTCTATCACTATTACTATTCAGGTCTGTATGGATGGTCAGAAGTTTGTAACACGTTTAGGACAGTCAGAGAGGTGATGTTGCCAGGTATATCACTATTATTATTCAGGTCAATGTGGACGGTCAGAGGTTTGTAACACGTTTAGGACAGTCAGAGAGGTGATGTTGCCAGGTATCTCACTATTACTATTCAGGTCATTGTGGACAGTCAGAGGTTTGTAACAGGTTTAGGACAGTCAGAGATGTGATGTTGCCATGTATATCACTATTACTATTCAGGTCAATGTGGACAATGTGTGGTTGTTTCTGAAATTGGCTCTGGCAGTGTTGGAATTGGCATTAACACCTGTGGGCGCTATTGTTTGTGTGTTATTTAATGTCACCAGGAATATATTAAGAAATAACTGTTTTATTATTATGGGACATATAGTAGTAGACCATTACTAATTCAACAGAACTACCTTGTATTATCTTTTAATACTGTATCTATTCTGCATACAATTTTAGAAATGTTCACAAGAAAGTTTCACAGCAGGCCCAGGGTGCCAAGCAAAGGGAGTTGTGCCACTCAAACCAACAGCTTAGATTTTAAGCCAGAAAGCATTAGCAATGCATAATTAAAGTATTGTTTTGAAAATATTGTGAGAGTTGAGAAACCAGTGAATCTTTTCAGTACCTTCTTCTGGCCTCCTCCTGCCACATGGCCAACGTTTTCCAATGATCCAATCTTGGACTGAACCTTGAAGTCCAATTTCTCAGATTTAATCTCCACATTGCCTCCACCTAATGAGAGAAAACTCTTTTACTATCCTTTCAAGAGATTTAATTTCCTTTAGTGGCTTCACATTTAGGATTACACAATGCATTGTGACTCGGTCTCTTTGCTAGTCCATGGAGTAGAAGGGTTGCTTTGTTCACTCGCTAAAATTGAAATAACATCATTTCAAACCTTGTGAGATTACCTGGTTTGTGGTGAATGTTGGCCTTCGATCCACACTTTGACTGCACGTTGCTTAGGTCAATCTTTTTGTGAGTAATTTGAACCTATATGGAAAAAGATAAATCACAGAAAGAGCCGGAGTTAGTTCTCATTGTAAGTCGAATCAAGAAGTCATTATACAGACAGCAATCCAGAATGAGTCAACAGCAGACAAATTCAAGGACAAGGACCAGACCAGGACTGAGCTTCCTGATTAGACCAGGACTGAGCTTCCTGATTAGACCAGGACTGGGCTTCCTGATTAGACCAGGACTGGGCTTCCTGATTAGACCAGAACTGGGCTTCCTGATTAGACCAGGACTGGGCTTCCTGATTAGACCAGGACTGGGCTTCCTGATTAGACCAGGACTGGGCTTCCTGATTAGATCAGGACTGGGCTTCCTGATTTGACTTGACTGGGCTTCCTGATTAGACCAGAACTGGGCTTCCTGATTAGCCTTGCTTCTACGTTGTCCTGAATCGATATTGGTTTGAAAAATGTAAAATACAGATTTCGTATATTAGCAAGTGCAACACTATTTATTAGAAGTTTGACCATGGTTCTGTAATTCATTTATCTGAACAAATACTACACTTTAATCTATGAAATAGGATTTTAAATGTCATTTAACTTATATAACTGGGTCTAAAATGTCAAGAAAAAAGCAGATTGCAAAGGCATTTCTCATCTCATTCAGCACGGGAGCGTTCTCTACAGACGACCGGAGAAAACACCTCACCACTAATCAGCAGATGATGCTGAATGTAATCCATATGTAATAATACATGAAACAATTTTAAAACATGACATTCACATGTTTAATGTAATGCTTTCTACATCGGACAACCAATACTTCAAATCCCAAATCCTAGGCAGGGACATTGCAGATTCACTTGTAGTTACACAAGTCAGACACACAGTGGTGTCAGAATAACATAAAGAACCAGGCTGTCATCTCAACGTTCACAAGCCCGAGCCCGGTTTCTCCGGGCAGATGAAAGAACCCAGACCCAGCAGGACTGCAATATACCAGCAACATTCGAGCTTAGCGCAAAATATGATCCCAGGTCATTGATTTAAAAGGTTAGGAGACCTAAAACTACAAAGGTTAGGATCATTTATGTAAACGGTTAGGAAATCTAAAACTATAAAGGTTAGGATCATTCATGTAAAAGGTTAGGAGACCTAAAACTACAAAGGTTAGGATCATTTATGTAAAAGGTTAGGAGGCCTAAAACTACAAAGGTTAGGATCATTTATGTAAAAGGTTAGGAGACCTAAAACTACAAAGGTTAGGATCATTTATGTAAAAGGATAGGAGGCCTAAAACTACAAAGGTTTGGATCATTTATGTAAAAGGATAGGAGGCCTAAAACTACAAAGGTTTGGATCATTTATGTAAAAGGTTAGGAGATCTAAAATGACAAAAGTTAGGATAATTCATGTAAAAGATCAAGATAATTTAAGAAAAAGTTTAGGAGATCTAAAAAGACAAAAGTTCGAATAATTCATGTAAAAGGTTAGAAGACCAAAAAGTTTAGAACAAGCGTTTGCTCTGGGTGTTATCCCTGATGCAACACGTAACCTTTGTATATTTACACACCGACCCAACCTCCCAAACCAATCCGTCAACTTAGATTTCTATCTAAAATAAGTCAATCACCAGCAGGTATTATACGTCTTTGAGGTGTTAAGAAATACCAAATGTTTCATACAGCTTTGAGGCATAACACTTATAACACAAAAAAAAATGCTCTTCTGTTTTTAAGAGTTGAACCTTACATGTTAGTCATGGCCTAAAGAATAATATAAACACAATGTTTAGTTGTACAATGGTTAATGCCAGGATATGTTGATTTGAATAATGGACAGAAGGTTGATGGCTGGTGCTGAAGACGAGAAATTCGGGATTATTATCACCAGTGCTAGGGTTAAATACTATTAAATCCACTGACAGGGTTAATAACTATTATAAACACTGACATGGTTAAGGACTATTATAACCACTGACAGGGTTAAGGACTATTATAACCACTGACAGGGTTAAGGACTATTATAACCACTGACAGGTTTCAAGACTATTATCACCCATGACCGATTCAGGATTATTATAACCACTGACAGGATTTAGAACTAATATCACCATTGACAGGGTTAAGGACTATTATCACCCATGACCGATTCAGGATTATTATAACAACTGACAGGATTTAGGACTAATTTCACCACTGACAGGGTTCAGGACTATTATCACCCATGACCGATTCAGGATTATTATAACAACTAACAGGATTTAGGACTAATATCACCACTGACAGGGTTCAGGACTATTGCAACCATTGACGGGGTTCACAACTATTACATTCATTGATAGGATTTAGGACTATTATATCCATTGACAGGGTTCAAGACTATTGTAACCACCTACAGGGTTCAGGACTATTGTAACCACCTACAGGGTTCAGGACTATTGTAACCACCTACAGGGTTCAAGTTGAACTCAGCCGGCACAAACTGCTCTACTGGCCAATGTCAATCTTATGTTCTTCAGTTGGTGATGGTCACATTGAATTCTGACAGAATTTTGTTTTTTGTTAAAATATGCTTTTAACTCAAACCTGTTCTCAGGGACGGGCCGACGTTTCACATCTTTGTTGTAGCCCTGAACTAGCTCATCTGATTAACCTAGTCACGGGAGTGATAATATAATAACTTGCAAATTAAATCAGATGTGCTAGCTCTGGAAATGTTGAAAAACGAGGAAAGGCTGCAGGTCCCCGAGGTTTGAGAATCCCTGCTTTAACTGACTTTTTGTTTGTTGGAATTTTTGTTTAAAATATACTTTCATCAATTATATGTCTTAAACTCGTTGTAATGTGTATATCTGATATTTCCACAACCAAGAAACCATCTTAAAACCAAAAATTGACAGCATTATGAATAATTATTCCAAATGGACCCAGCTAGGACCCATGCCAGGTCAATCATAACCATGCTCTACCACATACCGCATCACAACCGTGTCTTCACATTAACATGTCATGCAAGGCAACAACCAGTCCTGACGTGGAGGTTTTCAGCATCACACTGTTAAGCGTCTGAAGCTACAAGAGACCATGGATGGGTCATGGTTATAGAAGACACATTTGAGGAGACAGATCTAGGGCAGACAGACCCACAAAACTCCAGGCAAAGATGCCGCACCCTTCGTAAAACCTTCCACATGCAGCTCTGCTCCTCAGTCCATGACCCCGTCCATGACCCCATCTGTGACCCCATCCAGTAGAAGTCAGTATCAGATGACACTCTGGGCTGACACACTGTGAATACAACATCCACTCCCATCACTACACTGATGGGTCTGTGTCTTCTGAGGGGATGCTAGCAGACACCATGGTCTCTACTGACTATAATGGCCATGGGAGCCAGGAGTATAACAGGCCTATAGATAAATACAGCTTGGAAATAAATGGAAATTAGTTCATGAATTCTACTGCGATCCATCTCATTCTTTGTGAAATGGCTTTTTGGAGTGCTCAATTGAACATTCAACTGTATAATAATTTGTGTGGTTCCTCTGAATTTCATCCTGTGTATTGAGGCTGTATCGACCCAAGGCCAGAATGAATGGTGTCCCCTGTACACATTCCCCTACTGGAAAGGGTTTAGTCAGCTCAAAAAAAAGAACGACCTTGACCGACAGAGTAGGGCTGCTGATGGTGGGAATGCTACACTGCCTGTATCTGCTCTGGTCCGGTTGGTCTGGTATCAGCACTAATTGAGGGCCGGCTGTTTAGGCGACAATGCACTTGATAATGTATGTTTCAAGCAGTTTGCCCGGCTGTGGAAAACCTTTGTTGTGTTGGAAGTGATTGGTGTAGGGTGGAAATGTAGATCAGATCACAATGCTTTCATTGAAGTTAGACCGTTGTGGAATTCATCTGTAAAGGGCAACTGCATGAGGAATCTGGGGAAGTGGTAGTTGTGTCTTTGCAAACGCTGGAAACCCTCGGCTTTCCTGGCACAAATGGCAGTCGCCAGAACGTAATATCTCATAGATGATAATTGTGAACCTCCACATGAAAAGCGCCTATGGTTTTACCTGCATGTCACTTCATTTTTTCACATTCAAATAATAAATCAATTAAATGTTATGACGTGCTGCATGTGTACGCTGCTAAGACTTTAGAACAGTGTTTCAATCTCAGATCACTATTTCAATATTAAATAAAGCAATGAAGTCTAACTGATTAAAATAACCTCTAGCATTGGGTTACATTTTATTGGGAGAGTCCCAATTGTCATCTGTTGATGTTCTATAGATATTATTAAGATATTATTAAGATTAAGATTAGGATTAGAATAAGGTTTAAATCAGGGTTAGGATAAAGTTTAAAGTAAGGGTAGATAAAAAGTTAAGAAGTTAGTAAGAAGTTAAAATGTTACTGATAGTCAGTACATAATCTGTATAGCATCTACAGACAAACTTTTGGAATTCTCAAAATGTAGTGCTACCAGGCATTGTAATATTTATAATGTACATAGTTTGGGATTCCATAAGAAAAAAAGTAAGTAAATTGAACAAAAATGAACAAAACACACACATATCTAATCAACATACCATCATTCCCAAACTGAAGTGTACCGTCAAATCTATCTATCTATATGCCAAGAAAGTCTTCATTCCAGTATAAGGACTTGCTAAGGGGGAAGTCCTTATTCCTTAGTCCTTATTCCTATCTATGAACTAGGGAAGTCTTTATTATTTTAGTACACCTAAGGGACAGGTCAGACCTCGCCAGGCCCAATAGCTACTAAAAACATGAGGCCACTGAGGGAATAACACTGGTGCTTAAATCAATGTACTTTGTCTTGTATTTGAGTGTCTTGTTATCTGTGTCTTGTTTAGTTTGTACATTGTGCTTTTTTCTTTTTCTGTTTGTTTTTAATCATTGAACTTAAACCGTATGTGTAATCATGTTCATGTGCATCTCAATTTTTTTTTAATATCGATATAATTTTTTCCCCTGTACTTCAAATCAAAAAGTGACACCTTCATATATTCTAAATTCATTACACATAAAGTGAAACATTTCGATACTTTTTTGTTTCAATATTGATGATTACGGCTTAAAGCTCATGGAAATCAAAAATACAGTGTGGTAGGAACACTACACTAGGGAAGTCCTTATTCCCATCTACACACTAGGGAAGTCCTTATTCCTGTCTACACACTAGGGAAGTCCTTATTCCCATCTACACACTAGGGAAGTCCTTATTCCTGTCTACACACTAGGGATGTCCTTATTCCCATCTATACACTAGGGAAGTCCTTATTCCTATCTACACACTAGGGAAGTCCTTATTCCCATCTATACACCAGGGAAGTCCTTATTCCCATCTATACACCAGGGAAGTCCTTATTCCCATCTATACACTAGAGAAGTCATTATTCCCATCTATGAACTAGGGAAGTTCTGGTCTCGATCTTGAAAAGGTCCAAACAGCCGGCAGACCCAGGACCGAGCCATAAGTTCATGCTAAAAGCTACATTAGCACCTCCAGGGGCATGCTTGACATTGGTATTCTAAGAACAGGGCATGCTGACCTAGGTCTTCTTCTATCCGTGGCAACCATGAACAGTCAAAACAAATTCAGGCCTAGTCTAAAACAGTCCATATATAACAGTTCATATTCAGAATAATGGATAAATAAGGATATGGTAATAAATGAATCCTTTACAGAGCCACACCTAGACTGAACACTAGACAAGTCCATCTTCCTGTGTACAATATGCACCTGGAAGAGGAGAGGCGAAGGGAATGTTATCTTTCTGTCAGGTCGGTGCAGCAGCATCCTGGCTGCCAAATGGACCTTGCTGCTGACCACATTAGTTTTCTTCAGGGAGATTTATCTACATGGTAGCCTCACAGTACAGGCCTGTTGTCTGCAACACTGCTGGTACCAGATTATCTACAAGTTAGCCTCACAGTACAGGCCTGGTGTCTGCAACACTGCTGGTACCAGATTATCCACGAGGTAGCCTCAGAGTACAGGCCTGGTGTCTGCAACACTGCTGGTACCAGATTATCCACGAGGTAGCCTCAGAGTACAGGCCTGGTGTCTGCAACACTGCTGGTACCACATTATCCACGAGGTAGCCTCAGAGTACAGGCCTGGTGTCTGCAACACTGCTGGTACCAGATTATCCACGAGGTAGCCTCAGAGTACAGGCCTGTTGTCTGCAACACTGCTGGTACCACATTATCCACGAGGTAGCCTCAGAGTACAGGCCTGGTGTCTGCAACACTGCTGGTACCACATTATCCACGAGGTAGCCTCAGAGTACAGGCCTGTTGTCTGCAACACTGCTGGTACCATATCAATAGAGAGAGTTTGGACCCTCAGAAGGTACAGGGGTGCGAGGTGACAACATTCATTCATAGGTCAAAGATATCTTGACATGCATTGATCAGGAAGCGAGATGTCTTTATGAACTGAACATATCCTGTAACTATAGGAGTCCTCAACATGGGGGGGTTGTTGTTGCAGTCTTGATGGCCATGCTGTCTGTGGTACTCACATTACCACCTCCTGGGGTATGCTTGATATTAGCTTTGGAGCCGCACTTTGACTGTACACAACTTAAATCCATCTTCTTCTCAACTATCTGAACCTGCAAGAGCCCGGAGGGAGAAAGCGTTGTCTACACCAACACCCGAGGAACTAACGGACAACAAACCATCCTCATTGTTCTGGGCACATACACCTCAAAATCTATTGGTACCGATGATAAAAAGGTTAGCAAAATTGCCTGGATTAAAATAAATGCTGCTTAAAAATATGTGAAAGCGACATTCATTTATAGTAGTAGATTACCTCAAAGAAAACATTTATTTGTATACCAGAATTACTGGCGCACCAAAGGATTCTGCTTTAACATGCTGATTGTTTTAGTCAAAAACTAAAGAAATACCCTTGAATGAGTGCCAAACTTTTATCTGCCTGTCATATTTATGACATATCATAAAGACAAACGGTTCTGGTTCTTACCCGTCCTCCACCCGGCGAGTGCTTGATGTTCTCGGTGGAGCCAATCTTGGACCGGACGTTCTTCAAGTCTGGCATCGGGGCTGCCAGAGGGGCTGGAGTGCGCCCCCTGGTGGACGCAGGCGATTTAGGAGGGGTGCGCACCACAGCCACCTTCTTCACCTCCCGGCTAGCGGGGGACTTGGGCGTGCTGGGGCTGCTGTAGCCGCTACGGTCTTGTGGTGTCTTGGGAGAATCCACTAGAAGGTTAGGAGAAATGGGCAGAATCTGGGATTTCAGGAGCAACACCCGCAAATGTTTTTTTAACTAGCTCAGCCAACAGCTAAAGTCAAAATGTAGACTGACTTTCCAAAGAGAACCCAGTCAAAAGTGTTAACATCATCCAACATTTGTTTTTCAAACTGCAACTTGTTAGAAATGGCACATGTAGTTATTTAGCTTCTGTTAGACCTGAATATGGAGTTGGAAACTAACCACCCTTTCTTTGGACCTAACCACATTCTCTTCATCTCTCTCTTCTTTGCCACATTCTATTTATTTTAACTATCTGGAGATTTTCTCTGCTTTATCCTACAAGCAGCCATGATTAATTCCTCAAAGTAACACAAATTAAACACTGTTAAAGGCCACTGTTCTGTGAAGCCAAATGTTTCATTTCCAGCTCAAAGGCCACGTATTTTCTAAAATATATAATGGGTTTTTGAAAAGGAGATTGTGTAAAGGATTTGGTTGCCGATGGATTGCATTTGGGTTCACTTTTAAGATACTACTGTGAGAATTTAATCAAAATAATTATTTGAGAACTGAGTATCTGTTGAACACGTCCTGCAGTGCAGACAGACTGACCTCCAGCAGTGGTCTTGGCCTGTGCCTTCGACCCAGAACCATGTGGTTTAGCCCCTGGTGTCTTGGAACTGGGGGTCTTCCCATCTCCGGGCTGAAAGCCAAACAGAACAGTTACTTCTAGAACAGAAAAACTACAACCTACACAACAGTACGAAGAGTTAAAACAAAACACCCACTGACTAATCTGGTGGAGGAATGGACTGAGGAGATCTGGAGACATGGGTGGCTGGGGTTTAGGAGAGGAACCATGTAAGATGGTCAAGCACCACGGAGGACTATGAGCTTATGGAGAGACCTGCGTGGGTCTGGGATAGTGGAGGTCAAAGTTGAGGCCGGTCCTTGGGTGTTACTTACCCTTGACCTAGGTTCTCTGGCTCCTGCACTGCTTGGACTGGGTTTGAATATTGAGCTGGGCCTGCTAGTGTTGCAGACTGGGGCCGAGGAAGAGGACCAAGGCTGTTTGTTGGGGACGGTTTGGACCGATGAGGGGCGTTTGGGGGTGGATGCTTTGGCAGTAGTGGTAGCTTTTGGGGTCTTGTATCAAAGGTGGGGCAAAAGTGTTATGAAACACAAAGCAAAAGACATAAGTAAAAACAAACAACATGTAAAGAAATGCATAACTATGATGGAACTTAAGAAAAAGCTACAAGCAATGCAGGCTTCAAAACAATTTAAACCATACAGCAAAACTGAATTAAAAACAATATACAATCAAATCAATGCAATTTAAAAAAACATGATTGGTGACTGGCTTTGACTTCAGATGTGCTAGCCAGGCCTTTTGATGTCAAGGATTTTCAGTTGAAAGTAGATACTTAGATTGGTCGACTGATGCCAAAGTCACTTTTGCCAACCGGTTTTGGACCTTTGTAGTAAAGTACTGAGAAACTGTGAACATGAACACATTGTCAAGGGGCAGGTCAGAGGTCAGGCTAGTTATAAACCTACCTTCTTGTCAGATGCATCCTTCCCAGCTCCTGCACCGGCTTTGACTGTAAGAGGAGATGGCAGGAGAGAAGGACTCAGGCTGTGCTAATCACATCGTCACCAAAATGCACTAAAACTCTGTCCATATCACTTCATCTACATACTCTCAGAAGCTACATCATCAGTTCTGTAAATGCTAACATACTATATGATTTATTAAATACTATAGTTGGAGTATCCCAATGCTTTTGGATTATATAGTAATTAACTTTTTAACTGCCAGAAAGCCTCCCATTTTCATGATACAATTTGACTGGACTTTAATTTGAGTCATACCCCAGATTAGCAAATGATCTGTGTGTTGACATCTGATTAGGAAGCAATATCACGCTTCTTTTATCAAACAGTAGATTTCTGAAAATGACTTGAATCCTCACAGTCTTATTTTTATCTCCTTTAATCAGCCTAGTAAATATTCTGGGACTGAGTTAATCATAAACAGTGTCTGGGACTGAGCTAATCATGGACAATGTCTGGGACAAGGCACATTTTCTGTAGCACAGTACCAGATAGCATCTTAGAAATTGCCATATATTTAACTTCTGGTCTGTGTCTTCTTGGATATAGAAGAAATTGGGTCTTTGTGGGGATTCAAAATAGGCATGCCATTATGTTATCTCCTGTCAAAGGACAACCACATTAGTTTCATTGCCAGGGAGATATTGATAAGTTTGGGGGATTCCCATGGATACCCATTTGACCAATTTGTTATTTAAAATCTTGAGGGTCTAGTAATCATTTATAAATATATATATATATATTATATTTAAAATGTCCCTTTGAAAAGGGAATAACTTTGTAATCATTTAATTATGAAAAGGGGACTGTTATTTGACGTTTAGATTCCCAGGTTAAAGGGAACCAGAGACCCATGTATTGATTAGCTGTGGTAGAATGGTGGGAAACACACCCCATGAGACACTGTAGGAAAGCCACTTGAGAGAACACTTCCATTAAACCTAACAAACTACGCTGACTTACTCTCCTCTGGCAATAGGACAGTTAGAAAACAGGTGCCAATGTGTGTCTGTTCATGCATGTCTGAATCGTACCAGTGTGTGTGTGTGTGTGTGTGTGTGTGTGTGTGTGTGGGTGTTTGTTTCAGAAGACAGAGGCGGATGTATAGGGTGACCCATAAACAATGAATGTGAGGTTGTAAACACCCAACAAACATGCAAGTGACATGCCAAAAGGGGGGCTGAACATTGAAAAACACTGCCAGCAAAAAGGACTTGGGCACAAGGGTTAGTGACAACCAGACGGACAGAACACAGAGCACAAACACAGAGAGGAGAGAAAGCTTGAAAGAGAACCAAGTGACACAAGAAAGAAACCGGCGGGAGGCGGCTACAAGCAGTCCGTTTCGTCAACTGAACACGTTCGTATTTAGCGTGTTGTGCACGTTTTTCAGAAAGGGTGCTGCTTTATTGCGTTGCTCTAGTAAGTAAAAAAAAAACAGATCTGTGAAAAGAAAAAGTGTGGGGGGTAGTGGTGAGGGGGTAGAGAGAGGAGATTGATGGACTAGAACGTGAAACAGACCTTTGAGCACGGCCCCCGTAGCATTTGCTTTTCTGCCCGGTGAGGCGGCACCTTTTGGGGTTGCTTTTTGAGTTTTAACGGCTGCGGTCTTGGGGGGAGGGGCAGCAGTGGTAGTGGCCACTTTCTTCTCCTTCCTGACTGGGCCTTTGGCTGCTATGGTGGCACTCCTCTGGGCATCACCTTCGGGCCCACCGTCAGGCAGCTCCATGGGCTTAGTGACTGCCGGCTTGGCTTGCCCAGGCTTGTCATTGGTCACCAACTGGGCTGCCGAAACCGCTGCGATGGCATCCTCGTCTGAGGTCTCCAGGTATTTTTCTGCGGACTCCTGCTGGTTTGTCTTCGTGGGCTCATCATGGAGCTGGACTGGCTCAATATCCTCCGGTGGTGTAGCAGTTATGGGTGAAGGACTAGCTATTTCCTGCACCTCTTTTTCCTTTAGCTCCTCCTCGTCGCAGGCGTCTGGTTGTTGCTCAGTAAGGAGAGACTCGTCCTGGGTCCGGTCAACAACTGTGCTGGGGGAGAAGGGAGATCCAAGATCAGCCTTGTTGGAGTCAGGACTCTTGCTTTCCGGGGAGGTCTTGTCCACTCCATTCTGCCACTTGGCAGGGACGCCCTGACCCATGGATTGTCCCTGGGGCTCTGTGTAGTCAAACGACAGGACACGCTGTTTGGCTTCCTCTGGGGTCAAAGCAACAGGAATTACTACAGGAGGACGGCATTCCACTTTTTCCTGCTCTTCCTCTTCAGAGCTGGGCTCACGCCGCGGCCTCCTGCGGATTGTTGACACTTCTATTCTCTCTTCATCATCTTCTTCGTCACTATCCTCCTCTTTTTCTTCATCCTCTTGCTCTTTACTTGCCTCTTTCTCAGTGAAGAGAGGGCTCTGAGGCTTCTCCGTGCTGACCCTGACATCGTAGGCTGCGGTAGGAGCCTCCTTGCTCTCATATACATCCTTCTCTGTAAAGGAAAGGTTGTGAGATTCCTCAGGGCTGATTCTGTCCTCATACAGCGAGGTAGGAGCCTCCTTGCTCTCATATACATCCTTCTCTGTAAAGGAAAGGTTCTGAGGTTCCTCCGGGCTGATTCTGTCCTCGTAGACCGAGGTAGGAGCCTCCTTGTTCTCACATACGTCCTTCTCATCTTCATCTTCAGACTCAGAACCACTCAGACTGTGGTCCACAGAGACCTTGTCAGATTGGCTTCTCTTCTGCTCAGATCCCAGGGAGTCAGGGGAGAAAAGCCCAGACGTGTCCCTTTCAGCAGGGGCTTCAGGCGCTACAGGAGATGCTTTGGGGCTGACCGGCTCAGCCCTCTCCCCGTCCTCGCTCCCTCCATCGACAAAGCCTGACTGGCTACTGCGACCGCTCTCTGTGGCGGGACTGAGACCTCCAGGCGTGGGTGATAGCGACGCAGCGAGCTCTTCTGGTGGGGTGGCGACCAGGAAGCAGAGCAGCAAGACAGAGGGGATAGATTCACAGCAGGACTGTAGGATTAGCATCACTCACCTTTTCCTCCGAGAGACAGACACCACTCAACATTCAACAAAGGGAAAGTAAATAAAGGAAAGAAAGTCTCGAAAGAACGGAAGACAAACGACCAATCAGGGAGCAGGAACACAAAGACTTAAGGAACCTTTTTTTTTGCCGGCATCAACAGGAACAACAATGAAACATCAACTTAATTGTGGATAGTTTTTGTACATACTGTACATCTTGAGAGCTATAGGTGTTTTTATATGAAGCTCAGTTTGCCAATCACAATGATAAACATTTTCCTTCCATGTTTGTATCAGGAGAGATGAATAGACTCTACAATGAACTGTGAAGTATGTGAGTAGCCAAAGATTAATAAAAACACCTTAGAGCTCAAACACTAAACCATCAACTGCAACTGGAAAATAAACCAAATGAACAACAAAGGTCAAGGCAAAGCTGTATCACATCAATACAAAAAACTGTCTCATTCACCATAGCACTCACAATGAATTCCATGTGGGTAATGAAATTTCAATGGCAATGAATCAAGTCTGGTCTACTGACACTCGCACAGTCCAATTGACAAATTGCCAGGATTTGCTGCAGTGCATTTCTTTCTGGCTGCTAGCTTCGCATATGTTGCAATATATATGTGAAAAAAACACATTAATCTAAACTGGAACACATTGACACAAATATATGTTTTTCATTTGTCCCTGATCCAATCATATCGTAGCTGTTTTAGCATTATCAGTGAGCTATCACTCAGGGCAAGATACATTTTCACGTCCTTGAAAATAGGATCAACTTCGGAAACTTTACACTTCTAATTGCATTAACCACTTAAGCTAATACATTACAATGGATCAATATACAAAAGGAATCGACTATGTTTGGTAATCATATTATAATATACTAAGAAAGTCCTGTATTCTATAATGCAATTTGAGCTATAAATCAATACCGAAATGTGTCCATTACTGTCAATGGAAAGAAACATTTCAGTTGGTGAAGTGTAGAAGATGTTGGGATGAATATTTGAAAATGAGACTGTTGTTCTGATTTTGATATGCATGGACAAATGGCAGTTAGTCTGTCGTCACTAGCTTCCAAAGCCCCAAAGTCATAATTATGGCTAAACAAAGCATCTTTTTACTATTTGATTCTAACCTTACTTTAACTACATAGCTTCCCTTCAACCTATATCTTATCAAAAATGTAGGTCAAAAAAGCATCTAATTTCTTACATTTCCTTTGCAAAATAGCCAATTTTGACTTGTTGCTATGGAATCTAGTGTAAGCCGAGATGGCCTGAGAAAGAGGTGGTACATGGGTACTGTAGCCATACCTTGACCAGTAGGCGTCGCCCCTCCTGTCGCTGGTCCACAGATCCAATTAAAGGCCAGTGTTTAATGGGAGTTGCAGAGGAAAGAGATGAAGGAAAAGACGAAGTTGAACAACATTAAACCTTCTGACATCACCTGCACACGACCACAATCCCAGCCACACGCACGCCACCTGCGCAAACAATGCCCCGACATCATCCACTAATCCAGCGTTGCTTCAGCTAGGGTGTGGAGAAAAATGCCGGGTCATCTCATATGAAAATTGCCCATGGGTTCCCCTGGGATTGGGGTTATTTGTGTGACCTTTCTAGGGTATTAGCCATTCCACACCTCCTGTGGCCACGAAGCGGGGTTGTAATGAACAGAGTAGCCTCTGTTTTCATCCCAGTAAGGACAGAGTGGACCAGACCAGACAGTAAATAATATTGGGGGTGAAAAGTGCATCCCCTATACAACTTTTTTCACATTGAGTGATTACAATTTGATGTTAATCTAAAAGTCAAAACAAGCCAAAACATTTTAGGAAACCCTACTCTAGCCTAAAGCTTTCACAAAAGCCACTAACCTACAGTAGTCTAATAAGAGGTTTGTTGATCACAAAGTGACTCCACATGTAGTTTCAGAGACTACATTTTTCTGAAATTTGACCTGTCATTTTCTGGGCTCATCACAGGTGTTTTTAAGGAAAGGCTTATTTAGGCTGACAACTTTGAGGGAGTCCATTACCTATTTCAGGATAAGATGTAGTCCTTTAGTTCATCGACTGCTTTAAATCAGCTGTTAGGGTTCATCTAAGTTTACAGGCTAAAACGCAGCTAACAATGCACTTCAGTGAACAGTCACTGAACCCTATAGGCAAAAAGCAAAGGAGCCACTGGAAATTATGGACCACCACCGCTAGAAGATGTCCAATAAGTTGAATTAACACAAGCTCCTACAGTGTTTGTAGGCCTACATCTTGGAATGCCCCCTTGTTAGCTTGCATGAGTTTCATTTTGTGTTTGGAGGAAGCTTATGAACCTGTTTGGAGGAAGCTTATGAACCTGTTTGGAGGAAGCTTATGAACCTGTTTGGAGGAAGCTTATGAACCTGTTTGGAGGAAGCTAATGAACCTGTTTGGAGGAAGCTTATGAACCTGTTTGGAGGAAGCTAATGAACCTGTTTGGAGGAAGCTTATGAACCTGTTTGGAGGAAGCTAATGAACCTGTTTGGAGGAAGCTTATGAACCTGTTTGGAGGAAGCTAATGAACCTGTTTGGAGGAAGCTTATGGCAGTTTTGTGGTTTGAGCCGACCCAGGACTGTCCCCGAGGAGATCAGCTAAACAGACACTGAACACATCTATCTTTCTTTTAGAGGGTTGTTGTGTTTGAGATAACAACGCCACTAAAGTGCTCTTTTATTCTCCAGGCAGTACCATAAATCACTGTTAACTTAAGGACCCACTGGTAGTCGATGGAGCTGGAGACACCCCCCCGTTAGCAACTTGGTTGACAACAAGGACGCTGTCATAGGAAACATCATAAGTCCCACGCCTGTCACCTCAACCCAGGTGAGAAGGGCACGTCCGTGACATGAAGCCTGTGAGACAGTGTCAGAGACATCCAGATAGCATTTAGACAACTCCATAGAAATTAGACTCAAGACCACATTTTAATGCAGAGAGGCAATTATAAAAGGTTGCCGTTGGATTCAAAACCTGAGGAGGTTCTTGCAGACAGGGGTTAATGTTCTTCCTCATAACTCTCTGACTCAACACAGTAAGTATATGACCACTTATTGTGGTACCTAAAACGTCATGCTAATAGTTGTCAATACAAGAAACACAAGTCCATTCCTAATGCATGGTGGTTCATCAGTTTGACCTGAATGAAAAGGGTTCTGAAAAGTTTACTCTGAAGGATTGCATAATTATTGGTTATCAATATATATATATATTGATGAACAGAAGCAGGAAATGTATTATTGTGGTTGCAGCACCAGGGGAACAGCGGGGTAATCCTGAAAATCCTGCCAGGAGATTCTATTAAAAATGCATTAGGAAGAAGTGGCAGAACCCCCAAAGGAACTAAACCTTTGTCCACAAAAAGCATCGCTGAGTGACAGAGAAACAGAAACAGACAAACAGATAGAAAGAAAGAATACAGACAATTTAAAAGTATGATTCAGACCACCAGAAAAAGATGGCTAGGTCAGCTGTAAATGAAAAACAAAAACATTCAGACAGAGTCGTATTTAAATAGGAGTGTTAAAGGGCTGTCAGATACAGGAAGCAAGCTGTTCAGAGAAACATAACATGGGGAAGTTGTATAACATGAAGCTGATTATTTTTCTCTAACTTTATCGTACTAGGCATTAATGGAATACATTGTAAGTAACATTTCACTGTCATTCTACAACTGAAGCATGTAAAGAATAAAATGGATTTGATTTTAATGACGATTTGTGAAGGATCAGCAGCCTAAAGAACTAACGGGAAAGAAAATTGCCAAGCAGTTGTGAAGTAACATAGCACTATGTTACTTCACAATTGCAACATGATTTGCAAAACGTACCATTCTGTATATTATGAGAGGTCATAGTATTGTTCGATCAAGCCACACTTTTAACTTTGCCTACATCATGGCAAATTTCACAAAATCCTACAATTTAAAAAGATTTTTTTTTAAATCTGGATGTTTCAGTGTAATCTTAAACAAACCAGAACCAGCACAATGTCACTTGTGCTAAAGTAAGAACTTCCACTTCATCCAGAAATACGTTTGAATCAACATTATTGGTTACCAGACTTATTAGGCATAGGCTGCCTGGCCACCAAACACCCCCGAATAAATTTTTGCCACCACTGCTGAAAAACATTCAAGGGGAAACACTTAACCTCAAAGCACAAGTTGTCTTGTTTTAAAAGCTGTTCCCTTGTTCTATGATGGAATACTGGAAGTATCCCCTCAATCATTAAAGAGGAAGTGATCCACTTGAACAGAAACAAAGAACATAAAAATACCAGAAATGAGAACTTAAGGCAACATCTGAATCTAACATTTAGGTTGTTTGTCAGACACTCAGTAGTGAGCAGATGCTAATTAGAAATGGTCCAAAACAAAATGAACAGTAAATCATTCGTTTTATCTATTCTGTCTTAATTTTCAAAATATTTCACGCTGTCTGGCTAAAAACAGAACTACATTGTTCCGCCATACCATTGGATTGACAAATGTCAGTCAAATACATTTATAAAAGAATTAGCCAATCAGCTTTGGACTGTGCTGAACAGAAGAAAACACACCCGATCTCGTCACTAGCTAGCTATCTAAATGATGCCCTTCCCTAAAGTCACAGATGCCAACAGGGCCTTGGACTTACAGTGTGCTCTAGGCCTGTGAGACAAGGAGGTTGAACTCTGCGCCTTTATGCTACCTAGCTGGTTCTTTGATGTAATAATGTAGTTAAGTAGTTCTTAACAAGTTGGTTATTTTGATGTAGTAATGAAGTTAGGTTAGCTGGGTCATTCTCATCAGTTGGAAAGATGAATAGCACTGGTGGGTTTAAAAAAGTGTTTCTAATTGTGACAAATTAGGATAGCACATGATCAAAAGTGGACAGCAGCTAACACACACGACATGCGGTCATTGACAAACGTGAAATTATTTATTCACAACCAGTCACAAGTGGAGTGACTGTTGTCTATTGGTTACAGATTAGCAAACAGGGTGTAACTCCTTGCTCCGATGACCTTCCAGTGTTAATCATCAGAATCATCACTGTATCCTGGAAGAGAGGGACTGAGGTTGACATGAAATGCTGTCTCTCATACAATAAACACACACAAGAGGACACACACTACTATCAGGAAGGGATACACTGAAGTTTATTAAGAACACAGTAGATATGAGGAAGCCTAACGCGCTCAGCCCATAGCAACATCCTATACTTCTGTCAGCACAGTCTACGTTTTACTATGAAGGCCCACATGAAATGCTCAGTCAGATTCTTAGAGACTTTAACACTGTTTAAGGTCTCTTAGCATCCCCCAGACTTCAGAATTTCCTAGACTCAGCCCATCACTGACCTTTCTTCAGCCCAGGCTCGTCTTGCACCCCGTTAGGCTTCTTGGCCTCCTGCTGATGCTGGGGCTCCTTCAGCGTCATGTTGGCCAGGTCGGCCGAGGCCATGGTCTCCCCGGAGTTCAACTGGAGGGCGGCGTGGTCGTCCAGGCTGGAGTTTAAGTCGTGATGCTGATCCATGGTGAAAGGAGTTTCAGGCTGGGAGGATCCGAGTCAGACAGAACAACAACACATTGAGCAAATGCGCTTTTTAGCCTGGATTTCTTTCAGACAGAAACACACATCTGCAGATTATATGTGTATATCCATATATTTTTATTTTTAACTTTTGTTACTTATTCCGCATTTATGTGATATCCAATTCGTGAACAAGCAACTGATTCATCACTCCATACTCCCAGCGGACACAGGTCTGTCAAAATACAGTATGTTTTCTCTGATGCACATCCAGTGTCGTTCTGGTTCATATCGCACTGCTCGCTCAACAAGGTAGTGTAACCAGAATCCCTGCATGCTAGAAGGAATGCACATCCCGCCACCACTACAGTGCAATGAAGAGTTATAATTATTGACTGGGCCAATCTACAAACCTGGCCAGTGCTGGCCAATTGTAAAACTCTCTGCGGGCCCCTGGGCCAAAGACAAGCAGGATTTGAACCCTGGTCTTGCAATAACGCAGCTTACTGCGAGGAAGTCACTTTTCCACTGTGCCATTTAGATGCTGCTTTTAATAATACCTTTATAAATTAGAATGTAATACATTTTAGACAACACAAACTAGGCGGTTACATTTTTAGAATCTTTATGTTGTTATTTTGTTTGCTTTAAGTGTGTCAGAGGACCATATGCTAACCAACCCAAGTCTGAATATTGAAGGGGAGAGAAGGTTAGTTAAAAACATGCCCATATCAACACCTGGTCCTCACGCCTGCCCCTCTGCTGCCTGGCTCAGGGGTGTGACTGCCGGGCTAAAGGGCACGACCCAAAACAACCCAAGCTCTTCATAATAGAATGGAAACAGATTCTAGAGCTGGCTTGGCAACGTCACACTGACGGATTGGGCTGCAACACTTCCATTTCTCCCACTCACAGGGACAAGCCAGGCTTTGTCTCCCCTCGCTGTCTACAAGCTTCACGTAGCCAAAGGACTTCAGGGCATTGTCGGCTTTCTCTCTGCCTTTGTGTGCATTAGGCAGGCGGGCGTGGTGCAACGCCAGGCTGACGGCCGGGGGAAGACGAAATGCCAGAAAGATTTGTTTCGGATCTCAGTGATCATGATTTGAATGGACTGGCTGGGCTACTTGGTTTTTTGTAAAGGTTTCGCAAGGTAGAGCCTCACAGGCTATCCTTTTTAAAGTGCTGCTGGAGGATATGTCAGTGCAGTGCAGGCCTAATGTCTTAATGTGGTTTGACCTGGCCTGTTTCTTCCTAAAGACCTCTAAGCAAAGCTGCCACCTAACCAGTATAGAGGGACAACTGTGTTCTTAATCACACCTTGGAAGTTCAATAGGCTGTCATACTCATCCTCAAAGCTGCCATCCTCTTCCTTAAGTCTGCCTTTCTCTCCCTAAAGCCTGTCATCCTCTTCCTAAAAGTTTAAATTAACTCCCTCAAGGCTGTCGTCCACTTAATTGAGGCTGTCATCCTCTTCCTCAAAATTCTTATTTTTTCCATGAAGGCTGTCATCCTCTCCATCAAGGCTGTCATCCTCTTCCCAAAGTTGTTATTTTCTGCCTCAACGTTGTCATTTACTCTCTCGCGGTTGTCATCACCTCCCTAAGAGAGTCACGACTTATGTTACATTAGTGATAGAGCTACAAATATTAGCTATTAATTTCCTTGTAATGATGTCATGTGACAGGTGTACATTAACTGACATGTGACAGGTATATAGTAATGACATCATGAGGCAGGTGTACAGTAATGACATTATGTGGCAGATGTAGAGTAATGACATCATGTGACAGGTGTACAGTAATGTCATCATGTGAGAGGTGTACAGTAATGTTGTTATGTGACAGGTATACAGTACTGATGTCATGTGACATGTGTATTGGAATGATGTCATGTGTCAGGTGTACAGTAATGACAACATGTGACAGGTGTATTGTAATGACATCATGTGATAGGTTTACAGTAATGACATCATGTGACAGGTGTATAGTAATGATGTCATGTGGCGGGTGTACATTAATGATGTCATGTGACAGGTGTATAGTAATGATGTCATGTGGCGAGTGTACATTAATGATGTCATGTGACAGGTGTATTGTAATGATGTCATGTGGCAGGTGTACAGTAATGATGTCATGTGGCAGATGTATTTTAATTATGTTATGTGAAAGATGCTGGCCAAATGCCGGCCAAATTTAAGTATACATTTATTTAGTTTTTTTGTCCCAAGTATTTTGAATTCAGCAGGAATCTTGCTAAATTTAATTTAATGATTTTTTTTACTAGTATTCCTATAAATAAAAGACAGTAATGTGCGTCAAGTAATTTAATCAAGATATATCACCGCTGTCATTATCTGTTTTTGGCCTTAATTTTTGTCTGTTTGCAATGTACATTTTTTATTTATAATTCAATTATAATATTGATGTTCCGCCCCCCTAAGCACTCCACCCTGCAGCCAGATACAGCATCAGAGTCCGTTAACTGGCGGGGTTTTCCCACTGTCTCCTCAAAGGGGAAGCAGAGCTCGTCTCCACACACACAAAAGAGCAGCTCCTTCTGTAACACCAGGCACATCCTGACGTTTTGTCGGTTGGTGTATGTGGGGGTGTTTCTGTGTTTTTTTTCTGTTCTGCTTAGGGTCACCAGACAATGCGAAAATGTGTATATTTTCTGGACTGCCTTACAAGAGTGTCTAATTTTTTCACTTAGGGATAGCCTACAGAAAAATCTAACACACCTTGTGTGTCAGACTGTCAGTCATTTATAGAGCAGCAGACAACACAACACCAATCTCCAAGTATCTGAGGTATTTCTAGAATAGTTTTAACATGGACCTCACTCTATAAATTAGAATAAGCTAATAGTAACAGGTTGAGTCCTGGTTGCAGCCTAATGTCAGTTTACAATCTGGTCACTGACTAAAAGTAACAAACTACGATCTGGTCATTGGCCAAAAGTTACAAACTACGATCTGGTCACTGGCCAAATGTAAGAGACTATAAACTGGTCACTGGAAAAAAGTAACAGATTATAATCTGGTCACTGGACAAAAGTCTGGCAGCATTTATAAAAAACAATGGCTGGACTGCAGTGATGTTTAGAAATAATTGAATCCAACCCAGAAATAGAGGTCAGGGTTTGTGCGCTTTGGGAGGAGGATTCCATGTTCCAGCTAAGCCCATCCTATCATTGGTTTTGGCCTTTGTGACTCGCCAGGCAGCTGTATTCTGATTCTTTTCGTGGGCTGATTGCTGTGGGCCTGGAGACAAACGGATGGACGTACTGACGAACAGCGTTTATACACTGCAATTAGACTGCCTTGGGGCTTGGACCATGAGTTGACAGACTCTCTGTGAACAGACTAGTTCAGATACTAAGAGGAGGAAGCGGGGAAACGCTGCTGCTTCTGAAGACATACACAAAGACAGGAGGCAATGATCTAAGTGAAGTGTTGACCAAACCAGGGATACGAGGTTTGATCTGAAACGCCAGCGACAGATGGATTCTCCTATTGGTCCTCTTTTTTAAGCCCAATCTTTGTCCCACACTAAGTGCCCGCCAACATCCCCACTCCACACACACACACACAGTATTGTGGCAGGGTGTAAATGTGCCATGTCCCATCATTATCTTCACCGCCATTGGGTTTTAACATTTCAGCAGATGGTCTAATACAGAGCAATTTACAGGAGCAAATAGGGTTAAGTGCCTTGCTTAAGGGGACATAGGAATATATATTTTATATTCGGTTTTTGAACCAGCAACCTTTCAGTTACTGCCCCAACATTCCAACAACCAGGCTACCTGCGGCCGCATTGGCTAGGACAATCATCCCTCTCTCCAATCAAAGTTCAATGCCATGTGAGCGCCTCTGAATGATTTATGAATCAGCCAGCAACTTGCGATGCCACACTTGAGAGAAGACAGACCAGCTGACAGGGTGGCAAACCAGGGCACAGAGCCACCCTGTGCCGTATATAGCATATAAAGTGTACATATACATATAAACTCACCTAAAGGATTATTAGGAACACCATACTAATACTGTGTTTGACCCCCTTTCGCCTTCAGAACTGCCTTAATTCTATGTGGCATTGATTCAACAAGGTGCTGAAAGCATTCTTTAGAAATGTTGGCCCATATTGATAGGATAGCATCTTGCAGTTGATTGAGATTTGTGGGATGCACATCAGGGATGGAAATTTAATTTTTTGTCCACCGGCCACTGTGGCTGGGGGATTTCAAAATCTACCAGCCACTCAATGTTTTTACCAGCCACTTTCTTGTTTTTAACCAACAACGTGAAGCGTGTTGACGACATACAGAGCAGTACATTATCAGATTTGTCTCGTCGTAAACTAACCAATCGCGGGACTCCCCATTGTCTGCTTTTCTCCATCGTTCTTTAAAAAAAAGTTTTTTGACTTTCGCCTCAAAAAACATCCCCATTGAGATGTTTTCTCAGCGGACCTCTTAACGCCTGCGATGTAACGCCACATTTTTTTTTATGTGCGCCGCCTCTAAAGTGTACGTAGGATTAGTGCCAAGCAATAATACAAAAAATAAAACCATCTCGACAATAAAGTCACATCGTTGTGTTTCGAGAAAAAACTCGTTATATTTCGAGAAAAAAGTCGAAATACAATCTTGAGAATAAACTCATGAAATATCGAGAATAAAATTCGAAATTAAATGTAGAACAACGCATTCGATCAGTGTGTATTGCATAGCCTACTGATGGCAGAGTTGGATCAATTAGTCAAGCTATATTATAGACTTTCTTTCAGTAACAAAGAAATACTATCAACTATTAGCTAATTATGACAGAATTATAATTAGCATACGAATTTAAAAGAGAATTTGCAAGCGGCTAGGTCTTTTTAGAAAAAAAAAAATTGTCCAATTTGCGCGATGTACTCGCTTTTGTCCAACATGAATTGACAACCAGTGGACAAATGCAAGGTTATCGCTGGCTTCACCTACGCGCGATTCATCGAGGTTTCGTGGTTAACCATAAGACGGATTATTAAACTTTATTCTTGATATTTAATGAGTTTATTCTCAAGATTGTATTTCGACTTTTTTCTCTAAATTTTACGAGTTTAATCTCGCATTATAATGACTTTAATGTCGAGATGGTTTTATTTTTTTTATTATTGCTTGGCACTAATCCTCTTCCGTAAAAGTGTCCGGGTGAAACAGTATGCTATTTTTATTTACCAGCCACGGTGGCCGGTAGGTGAAGCGAGTTTACCCGCCACAACACAAAATCACCCGCATTTGGCTGGTGGCGGGTGCTAATTTCCATCCCTGATGCACATCCAGGGCACAAAGCTCCCGTTCCACCACATCCCAAAGATGCTCTATTGGCTTGAGATCTGGTGACTGTGGGGGCCATTTCAGTACAGTGAACTCATTGTCATGTTCAAGAAACCAATTTAAAATGATTCAAGCTTTGTGACATGGTGCATTATCCTGCTGGAAGTAGCCATCAGAGGATGGGTACATGGTGGTCATAAAGGGATGGACATGGTCAGAAACAATGCTCAGGTAGGCCGTGGCATTTAAGGGGCCTAAAGTGTGCCAAGAAAACTTCCCCCACACCATTACACCACCACCACCAGCCTGCACAGTGGTAACAAGGCGTGATGGATCCATGTCCTCATTCTGTTTACGCCAAATTCTGACTCTACCATCTGAATCTCAACAGAAATTGAGACTCATCAGACCAGGCAACATTCTTCCAGTCTTGAACTGTCCAATTTTGGTGAGCTCGTGCAAATTGTAGCAACTTTTTCCTATTTGTAGTGGAGATGAGTGGTACCTCGTGGGGTCTTTTGCTGTTGTAGCCCATCCGCCTCAAGGTTGTGCGTGTTGTGGCTTTACAAATGCTTTGCTGCATACCTCGGTTATAACGAGTGGTTATTTCAGTCAAAGTTGCTCTTCTATCAGCTTGAATCAGTCGGCCTATTCTCCTCTGACCTCTAGCATCAACAAGGCATTTTCGCCCACAGGACTGCCGCATACTGGATGTTTTTCCCTTTTCACACCATTCTTTGTAAACCCTAGAAATGGTTGTGCGTGAAAATCCCAGTAACTGAGCAGATTGTGAAATACTCGTCTGGCACCAACAACCATGCCACGCTCAAAATTGCTTAAATCACCTTTCTTTCCCATTCTGACTTTCAGTTTGGAGTTCAGGAGATTGTCTTGACCAGGACCACACCCCTAAATGCATTGAAGCAACTGCCATGTGATTGGTTGATTAGATAATTGCATTAATGAGAAATTGAACAGGTGTTCCTAATAATCCTTTAGGTGAGTGTATATCTACAGTACATAAAGATAATTAAAGTATTACATTTAAAATGGGCATGGCCCCTGCCCCTCCCCCACATGACCGATCCCCAGACCTCCTCCACCCCATGACCGAATCAGGTTAAAACACAATCAGGTTGGAGAACTCCACACACACACACACAAACACACAGAAAACACACCCAGACACACACAGCAGCAGACAGCCAGGGAGGGAGGGAGGAGGGTGGAGCTCAGGCAGCGCTGCGGATGCTAGCCAACGGAATGGGCAGGGAGCGCCCAAAGGAAGTCTCTCTCTCTTTCCTTTTCAGCATTCATCCGCAGCCACTGCAGCACCCAGAGGAGAGAAAGAGAGAATGGGGATGGTGAGAGAGAGGCAGAGAGGATTGAGAAAGGCAGAGAGGATGGAGATGGAGGCAGAGAGGATGGAGATGGAGAGAGAGAGGTAGAGAGTGAAGGTGGACCGCTGCACATGTAGACCTTTCTGTCATTTAGACAAATCTGACATGTAGACGTATCTAACATGTAGACAAATCTGACATGTAGACAAATCTGACATCTAGACGTATCTGACATGTAGTCGTATCTGACATGTAGACAAATCTGACATGTAGTCGTATCTGACATGTAGACAAATCTGACATGTAGACAAATCTGACATGCAGACGTATCTGACATGTAGACGTATCTGACATGTAGACGTATCTGACATGTAGACAAATCTGACATGTAGACGTATCTGACATGTAGACAAATCTGTCATGTAGACAAATCTGACATGTAGACGTATCTGACATGTAAACGTATCTGACATGTAGACAAATCTGTCATGTAGACATATCTGACATGTAGACAAATCTGACATGTAGACGTATCTGACATGTAGCCAAATCTGTCATGTAGACAAATCTGACATGCAGACGTATCTGACATGTAGACGTATCTGACATGTAGACGTATCTGACATGTAGACAAATCTGACATGTAGACGTATCTGACATGTAGACAAATCTGTCATGTAGACAAATCTGACATGTAGACGTATCTGACATGTAAACGTATCTGACATGTAGACAAATCTGTCATGTAGACAAATCTGTCATGTAGACATATCTGACATGTAGACGTATCTGACATGTAGACGTATCTGACATGTAGCCAAATCCGTCATGTAGACAAATCTGTCATGTAGACGTACCTGACATGTAGACGTACCTGACATGTAGACGTATCTGACATGTAGACAAATCTGTCATGTAGACGTATCTGACATGTAGACGTATCTGACATGTAGACGTATCTGTCATGTAGACATATCTGACATGTAGACGTATCTGACATGTAGACGTATGTGACATGTAGACGTATCTGTCATGTAGACAAATCTGACATGTAGACGTATCTGACATGTAGACGTATCTGACATGTAGACGTATCTGACATGTAGACATATCTGACATGTAGACAAATCTGACATGTAGACGTATCTGACATGTAAACGTATCTGACATGTAGACAAATCTGTCATGTAGACATATCTGTCATGTAGACGTATCTGACATGTAGACAAATCTGACATGTAGACGTATCTGACATGTAGACAAATCTGTCATGTAGACGTATCTGACATGTAGACGTACCTGACATGTAGACAAATCTGACATGTAGACGTATCTGACATGTAGACGTATCTGACATGTAGACAAATCTGACATGTAGACGTATCTGACGTAGACAAATCTGTCATGTAGACGTATCTGACATGTAGACGTATCTGACATGTAGACGTATCTGTCATGTAGACATATCTGACATGTAGACGTATCTGACATGTAGACGTATGTGACATGTAGACGTATCTGTCATGTAGACAAATCTGACATGTAGACGTATCTGACATGTAGACATATCTGACATGTAGACAAATCTGTCATGTAGACAAAACTGTCATGTAGACGTATCTGTCATGTAGACGTATTTGTCATGTAGACGTATTTGTCATGTAGACGTATCTGACATGTAGACGTATCTGTCATGTAGACGTATCTGACATGTAGACGTATCTGACATGTAGACAAATCTGTCATGTAGACGTACCTGACATGTAGACGTATCTGTCATGTAGACGTATTTGTCATGTAGACGTATTTGTCATGTAGACCTATCTGTCATGTAGACCTATCTGTCATGTAGACGTATCTGACATGTAGACAAATCTGTCATGTAGACGTATCTGACATGTAGACAAATCTGACATGTAGACGTATCTGACATGTAGACGTATCTGACATGTAGACAAATCTGACATGTAGACGTATTTGTCATGTAGACGTATCTGACATGTAGACGTATCTGACATGTAGACAAATCTGACATGTAGACGTATCTGACATGTAGACGTATCTGACATGTAGACAAATCTGTCATGTAGACGTATTTGTCATGTAGACGTATCTGACATGTAGACGTATCTGACATGTAGACCTATCTGTCATGTAGACGTACCTGACATGTAGACGTATCTGTCATGTAGACGTATTTGTCATGTAGACGTATTTGTCATGTAGACCTATCTGTCATGTAGACGTATCTGACATGTAGACAAATCTGTCATGTAGACGTATCTGACATGTAGACAAATTTGACATGTAGACGTATCTGACATGTAGACGTATCTGACATGTAGACAAATCTGACATGTAGACGTATCTGACATGTAGACAAAACTGTCGGTTAGATGTATCTGACATGTAGACAAATCTGTCATGTAGACCAGTCCTAGCCTACTGCCTGGCAGTGAGAAAGGAACGACAGCCATGTATGAAGCATTGAACTAAGACCATTTAGATAGAGGGGTAAGAGGGGGCTTGAGCAGGCATCAGGGTACAACAGTAATGAAATAGTAAGGTGCAGGGTCTGAGGGACGACAGGGAGTGGAGGGGGAATGGGAGTGGGGAAACAGAGAGCTGTCAGAGAGCCTGACAGAGATGGAGACTGTAGAGATGAAAGAGAGAGAAGCAGGTCGTAGAGATGGAGAGAGGGCGTGGCGGTACAGAAAGGAGACGGATGGAGACTGTTATTGAAAGGACAAAAAGAAATGGAGGGGGGAGGGAGGGGGAGGGGCTTGGCGCGCCTGCAAAGACGCCGGTTCTTGCAGAAAGGACAGCTGGCGCATGCTCAAACAGGGGGAAACACCCCTAGTCTGCTGCAGCCGCATGATACAGCAGAATCCAGCCGACAGAAGACATGGAGGAAACTCCACTCCATGTTCTGATTCTAGAACTCCTCTTTGTGTTCTGATTCTAGAACTACTCTCCGTGTTCTGATTCTAGAACTCTTCTCTATGTTCTGATTCTAGAACTACTCTCCGTGTTCTGATTCTAGAACCCCTCTCATCCCCTGGCAGAGATTATCAGACAGGGAATAAAGACAGGACATCACCATGCTTAGGTGTTCATTCGATATGTATGGCAATGTTCTAAACATATTGCTGTATGTCGGCAGAGGGACAAGAGAGAATAATGAGAGTTTTTTTATTAGCTTAAAAATAAAATTGCCTCCCTATTCCACCACAAGCTATAAAGGGAAGCAATACTGCCAAACAGGTTCAATGCATGCTCAGTTTTTCACCCAACACTGCATTCTCCTGAATCACAAATGGTCAGGTGAACACACTGGTATTAAACAGATATTTCTCCTCCGATGTCAATTTCATCCAAACTAGCCCGGATGCTTTCCTCTCAGGTAAGGCTTCAGATGCAGTATTACATTTTCCATTTGAACTGGCTTCTCCGGTGTAGGAAAAGGATTTCAGGGGCTGTTGCTGAGGTTCGCTGCTGTCATCTCCAACAACAGTCTATTGCCTGGAGCCCTACAGCCACTGCACTGACAGAAATCAGACACCCGTGTCGTCACCATGCACGACTCGCCCCTGCCGAGCACTGAGCCCTGACCAATGGCTGGCCCTCCATCACAGCTCATCCAATTGGCTGAACAACCATCTGTTTCTGACCTGGTAACCTGGGGTTCTACCCGGGACAAGACAGAGAAGGAGGTGAGAGATCACCGACCCATTTGGAACTCCCCATTACATAACATACGGATGTCCGCCTGAGACGGACTGGGTGGTGGAGGGGTCTGGGGTTGGCACTCGGGTGATGTCTGCCTGAGACGGACTGGGTGGTGGAGGGGTCTGGGGTTGGCACTCGGGTGATGTCTGCCTGAGACGGACTGGGTGGTGGAGGGGTCTGGGGTTGGCACTCGGGTGATGTCTGCCTGAGACGGACTGGGTGGTGGAGGGGTCTGGGGTTGGCACTCGGGTGATGTCTGCCTGAGACGGACTGGGTGGTGGAGGGGTCTGGGGTTTGGGATTTGAGGGTTGGACATCCACGAGATGATACTGATGATCCAACTTAAGCTCTTAAAAAATTGAAAAATGTTCTTTTCTATTGCTAAACCAAATTTGCGAACTGTTGCCCCACACATAATCCACATGAAACAAGTCCTTTCCATTTGGTCAACGTGGCCTCTTCTCCGAGTGCCAACAGAGCAGAAGGGGCCAACTGAGAGAAGACCTGTTGTGTAACCAGCACAGGTCAGAGGTCATCTAGACCACAGGACACAGTCAGACAGGATGTTTCAAAGGAAAAAGCCGAGGACAGATGTCTAGTCTGAGGCCCGGAGGCATTCCTGACCGTCCACGCAGATCTGCATAATGTGTCTGTCACAAAGTGGACCCTATTCCATCTATAGTGCACTACTTCTGACTGGGGATCTATGGGTAGGGATCAAACCAAGTGCAGTGTATAAGGAATGGGGTGCCAATCCAAGATAATGACAAGGCAGTTTAGATCAAATCTGCTGGGTAAGGAGGAGAGTGTTAGGAGGAGAGTGTTAGGAGGGGAGTGTTAGGAGGAGAGTGTTAGGAGGAGAGTGTTAGGAGGTGAGTGTTAGGAGGAGAGTGTTAGGAGGATTGTGTTAGGAGGATTGTGTTAGGAGGGGAGTGTTAGGAGGAGAGTGTTAGGAGGAGAGTGTTAGGAGGTGAGTGTTAGGAGGAGAGTGTTAGGAGGAGAGTGTTAGGAGGATTGTGTTAGGAGGATTGTGTTAGGAGGTGAGTGTTAGGAGGATTGTGTTAGGAGTAGAGTGTTAGGAGGAGAGTCTTAGGAGGAGAGTGGGCAGAGCATTGTGAGGGAGGGACAGAAAGACAACCTGAAAATGGATCAGTCGGAAATGTGTTTCTTTGGTGGTGAACAGGGGTCTCCTGCTGTCACATATCCCAGACAGGCTACAGAAAGACACGCCCTTCGAACTCTCCAGAGTCCACCACTAATGTTGTCATTGGTTGGGCCTGGAAACCCCCGGCAACCCCTGTGACATGCTGATAGCAACTTCAATGAGGGAGAATACCTTTCAGAAGGTGTGTCGTCATATGACTCAACCCCTGGAACACTGTGCGGAGGTTTAGGCCGACCAGCAGAGCCAAAAGCAGACCAGTAGAAAATAAAACACAAAGAGGAGTTCTCACATTACCACACAGGGTTACACAATTAAGCTCACGGATGCCTTGCAGTAATTGCTCCCCAAAGGAAACCATAGCCTAATCTTTTCTGTAATTACAAGATTTCTGGTTCTTGGACCAAAATCCCCTGACGTTGGCTGCACTTTCAGAAGCCTGTTAGGAAATGGAAAAGCTGCTTGATCGTGGCAAGGCGGGCCTTATCCTGATGGAGGAGGAGTCAGTTTGGAGACAAATGGACCCGGGACCCTAGACCAAGCTGGGCAATTCTGGACAACACTTTTCTAGTTTGTACTTGCATTGGGTGTCATTTCATCTAGCTCTGCCGACGGGGCAATTGAAGTTGAACAGTCACTGGCAATGGAGGTCTTCAAAAGAACCCAAATGCAAAATCTTGCAGGAAGGATCAACTCTCCATGTTCAGAAGATTTTTCCTGCTCTACAACTAGGCTCGGGGGTCACACGGTCACCACTAGGCTCTGGGTCAGGGGTAAGACAGTCACCATGAGGCTCTGGGTCTGGGGTCACACCATCACCACTAGGACCTTGGTCAGGGGTCACAGCATGTGATCCGTAACTGGTCTGGGGATTGGTCGGTGACGAAAAGGGATGCTGTAAAGTCAAACTTGACAAGAAATGTCCTGCATTAGCAGATGGCTCCTCCGGGTTATTCACATTCTCAGACTCAAAGCGACAAGTCTATTTCAAGATAGTCACTAGTCACCAGCATCCCATCACCCAAATACAACAGAACACATTTAGCCGAGACGTCACCCAGGACACACTTTAAAACACCCTGGCTGAAACAGAAACCCACCGCTCCACAGAGGACAAAGTGACTGCAACTGAGTCGTTATGAATTCAGTGCAGTGATGTAACTGGAGACAGTTTTGATCACTCTGCCTCTCCAACTCAGACTATTAGCCAATTAGCCAGACCGTGACATATTTGTGCAGCAAGAAATTACTGCTGGTTTAACTAACCAGCCAGTCTACTCCCGGCAGACCCATTAATACATCAGGCTGCAGCCTGTCCATTACATAATTACTGTCTCTGACATTGTGTGTGTGTGTGTGTGTCGAATGTGAACACGCCCTTATTTCACACCTGAAACGCCTTGGGCATTGGTGCGGTCTTGTGGTTCCTGTAGCTGGGAGTCTCTGCCCAGCTCACTGGATGACCATGAGTGGCCTCCAGTCTGCAGGACTGAAACCAATTCAAAGCCACTAACGAGGTACTGTCCCGGGTCAGAGCTCACCGGCAGTATGGAGTAGATGGTCGTTCCTGCACCTTTAAGTGTCTTTAAATGTAACCACAAAGTTTAAATTGATTTTATTATTTTCCACTGTGACAGGATTAGTGGATTCAAATGTGTGTGTGTGTGTATGTGTGTTCATGAGTTCTACCCGGCCCACTCTGCCGACGGTTGGCAGCCATGGTGGATCTGGCCTAGTTTCTACATCTATTGGGGGGATGGGATGAGGCACAACTTTAACACTTCATCACGCTCTCCCTCTCATTCTGTCTCCAACTCTCTGTCTTTCTCTCTCTCCCTGTTATTTCTGGCCCATGCTCTCTCTCTCTCTCTCGCTCTGTCTGTTTCCCTTTTATCTCTCTCTCTCCGGTCCCTCCTCTCTCCATCAGCGTGCGTGTGGACCCAGGCCGTGCCTGTATAGCCGTGCCGGGAGAAGCAGGGAAAACACTGGGTGTCTGTGGACACCACTCATCAGCTCTGAGCTCAGTAGAGCGTGATGAAAAAGAAAGGGTGGGGGGAAACAAAGGGACAGAGTGAGAGAGTGAAAGAACAAGAGAAAGAAAGTGAAAGAGATGAGAGAGTGAGAAAGTCAGTGCCTCCTCTGGGATCCTCAGTATCCGCTAGAAAAAGAAATCCAACGTGCTCTCTGTGGGCCCGTGCTTAAGATCTAACAGCACTCATGATAGCGCTGCGCTAGGCTACACCAGTCATCTAACAAGGCATGAGAGTCAGCCGGTCACCATGTTCAAAACCGCCCGATAAACTCCAACCGTGTTGCTGCCCGGAATCTTGCGATTGGGCCCGGTTCCAAACTGGTACCCGGAGGTGTGTACGCTCGACGTTCTCACCAGAACATGCTAAGGGGTGCTCTGTCTTCCACAACCAAGGTGGAAGACATCTCATTCTGAAAGTTACTCCCTCCCCCATAACATTTGCCCCAGGTCTTTGCTGTAAAAAAGAACTGGTTTCATTAAGCAACGTGTCTGGTTAAATAAAAGTACAATGTAACGTGGCTGCATGAGGAGGAGTTTGGGTGGAGGAGTTTAATATTAATCTTATGGTAGTCATCGTGTATGTCAGTCGTATCAGTGGGTTTTGATGTTACACCCTATACACAGGCTGAAACGTATCTAGGCAACTTGCCAGGGAGTATCCAACAACTGTGTAGGCTGAATAAATGCAGACCTGCTCTTTTAGAGATTTACAGCACAAAATAAATACAGCAGGATTTATATGCTAAGAAGTCAGAGGTTAATGACGCATGGATTTATTTATGAGAGTCAAAGGTCTGGCATTTACCTAAGTCCTCCACTGCAGATGTGCCTGAGGAAGAACATCAGTGCGGTGTGATGCTAATCCATAACATCTTATGACAAAGCTCTGGAGAGGAGACGGCCAGGATGCAACGGATCTTAGCCACTGGCTCCATTAATCCCACACTCAAAGCCAATCAACAGAGATTATGACCTGTCAATCACGTCCTACTTAGCAACATGGGTCTCGTTACCATCCGGTGGCCCCCGCGAGGGAAATACTAGCCCGGCCAGTTGTTACAGGTGGCTGCAATGCCGTCACTTTACGTTATCAGGTCCAGTCCTGTTCACCTGGCCGGCTTCTGAGTGTTTAACCTGCTGGCGCGGACTGATGACATCATAGAGGCGTCATCTGAGGTAGCCAGCAGGACAGGGGAACAGGCCTTTGCGTCTGATGGGGTTCCATATTCCCAGTGACGTTCACCCAGGGCTTTAGGTCAAACACAGTACCCAAGTTAGAGAGTAGCTTGCTATTTTGGCACCTAGAAAGAGACAAGAGTCCCATCTACTGTAGGACCCTGCAGCATGCTCCGCCAGGCCTCTGCACTCAGCAAGGGCCCCTGAGCCAACGCTGATTCTTAAGAACCCTGCAGGGGTGCATTTGGCTAAATGCTGGACTAATGCCAATCAGGGTTGGCTATGTACTCCTCTTTGCCATCCAATCAGAGTTATGTGCATTTTGTTTAGGTGAATGACATTTTAGCTTAGTGTTCAAAATATTTTGACAGTTTAGAATATGAAGTGGGGTCTGTGGCCTAGTGGTTCTAGCGGGTTGGGCTGGCGCCTCTGGTACATACGTGCTTCGGTGGTGTGGGTTCGAATCTGACCCACCGCTTTTGGCAAAGCCTCTGTCATTCACCACACATGTCCCTTGGTAACAAGGGTTTAACCCCAGGCTTGGCTACAGTCCCTGTCTCTGGTTCTGGATATATTCCCTGACTCTCGTCCTGTTCAGGGAGGTCAAACTGGGTGAGTGCAAATGTAAACTACCTGCTGAGGGCACAGAATTTCATCGCTGTGAATTAGGCCTCCAAAAAAATCACGGAATGTCGTGTGATGGGGGTCAGCCATCTTTTATTGCAGACCGACAGATCTAGGCCTGTCTATCTGCATCAAATGAGGGACCCTCTGAGATGCAAAATCCAGCACAGTATTTTAAAGCGTATGTGTAGATTATTCTTTTTCAGGCTACTTCATAAATGTAACCACCGTTTTTGTGTAGTTTATTTCAATGTCCTGCGTGTGCAAATGTGACAGTCATGCGTTTAATGCACCGGTTGTTTTAATGCCGGCCAGTTGGCAAGTCGTCGGGCTGCATTCAGTCAGTATTTAGGTGAATTTAATGGGCCTACCTGTATTTTGGTTCGTTAAGATGCTTAATGTTGGTTTTGATTTATGGACGTTGTTCTTTTAAAATGTTGGATTTATTGAGATCCTATGGAAAACGCTAAAAGTTTTGGGATTTTTTAAATGACAAGACCTTGGAGGGACAAGCGAGATACCCTTCCGTGTCACTTTTTTTTAGGTTGCTGACCCCATGTAAAACCAATGGAGTCATAAAATGTTGTATGAGGTCAAACCAATAAGATCATATCATGTATGATTATCTGATTCACATACAAATACGCTGCTGTAGCATCTAGTCTGCAAACCAGCCTGAGCGGCTCATCCACTTAGGCTTTTGCCATGTTTTACAGAGCTCACTGAGCTGGAGGCAGTCTAATTAATTATGCACAGGAAGTGTTGTTAGAATGGAGCGCAGCTAGAGATCGTAACCATGACTACAATGACGCTTAAAAATAGGTTATCTTCCTTATTTAGTTGAGTTATTACATTTTTAATTATGTTACCTTGTTTACAAAAACAGGAAGTTCATCCCATTTTTACATGTGGCCTTATTTACACTCTTTCTACGATTTTTGTCCACCCCGAATTTTAGTTCAAATGTTACACTAAGTTACAGGGGTGAGTTGTCACATTTTGCCTGCTTGTCACTTACCATTTATTACAATGTGTCTTAAGTATGTTATAAATGCTATTCTCTCATGTTAGATGAATACAAATACTGGATGTACCAACAAAAAGACACTGTCACATAAATTCATATTTTCTTTTTTTTTTTTTTTTTATTACATTTTTATGCTTACTAGACACATGTTCATAATGCATTGAAAACAATGGTAAGTGATGAGTAGGCTAAATATTTTCTTACGAGACAGTTTTATAGATCAACTAAAAAAAGATTGAAAAAACAACCACAACGCTACAAACAAAACAAAAAGTCATAAAAATAAGGTTTAGCGCTCCTCAAAACAGGAAAATAACGTATTTTCTGCAGATTTCCTATGCATGAAACTAGAGCAGTACAATTCTTAGATGTACCGAGGTACATATAACAAGATGGGCGTGGATGAGGAATTGGAGACAAAGATTGAACTACGCCTTTGTAACCATTCTCGATATTCCTTTGCAATAAAATCCGTTTAGGGTGTCGACCTTGTACAAAAAACGTCAAGGGTTATCGAAGAATTGTTGATAATCTAACTAATGTACATAACTACCGGCGACTAGTGAAGCCGATGTGAGATCATACATGTATCCACCCTAATCTCTCACTGCAACTCGCAGCACAACAGTTATGAATGAGCGAAGAAGAGACGGAAAGAGGTGTGTCGGCACCATAGAAAAAGCACAGAAAAACCGTCGCTCTGGCCCAAATCGTACAAAATAGATTTCGATATGAAAAGGATGTGGACTGAATAATGAATTGACTCGATGGGTGTTTCAGACAAAGCACCACATGGCAATGGCTGTGGAAGGTATCGCGTCTCAAATTAGATTGAACCAGAGTAGCTTTAGATTTGCCTAAAATGTTGCTTCAAAACAACATACGGCATGCTAAATACGTGATTACAAAGTAGTAATACCAACATTTTAAATCGCATACATGCATTTTTTGAAAGATAAGGTGCAGCGCGCGACCTAAGTCAGCATTCTTTTAAATATGAATAATTAGCCGGGTACTGGCGATAAGGGGAAGGGCATTTTTTGTCATCATCTACTTTTATGTCACTTCTGTACGTGGACAGCCCGTAACTACATCCAGTCAGGCCACTGACAATACGTTGTCTGACAGTAAGGTGTAGCCAGCGCGTTTGCACTCGACCTAATAAGCCAACATCAGCACCATTGTCCGCGGAAAGCACCGCTGAGAAAATCCAATTTCACAGCAGCCTGCTAGGAAGCCAAAGCTGCTGCCAATGATTCAGCACATAAAAAATATGTATACAAGTTTGCTCATTTCAATGGACGGATAAAACTGTAAATTAACAAATACTTAATCTTACAGATATATCTGGAGTTGTTCTTTAGTATGCCCATAGACAGGCCTTGAAGCAAAAAAGGGCCCAACATTGCTAGCAAAAATCCATAGCTAAATATGGGGCCATACACATTAAATAGTTAACCACTAGCTAGTTAACGTTTTGACTCACAGTTTAATTTGAAAAATATATAATTTGATGGTTGCTGGCAAGCTACAGCCTGTGGTTATATTAATTAGCTACCCTACCCTCAGTTTCCACCATTTTCATCATGAGAGTTAAAAGTCAAAATCTCCAAACAATTAAACTACAAAGTTTATGTTGTTACCCTTTTGATAAAATGATTCGCTTTACTTGTTTGGATCTCGTGCCTGTTGCGATGAAGCAGCCAGACCAGAAGCCAGGCCCAACCTCTCCACACACCCAGGCAACCGTGGAAAGATTTTATTCCGTGGCTCGAAGCTAAAATTACAAGAACGACGCTCTTGTTCGCTGCAACAAAATCAAAATCAAAAACTGAAACCTAACCGAATTCCTCATCAATCGAACACGAATAGACGCGAAGACTTGTAAAAAACACCATGTTTCATATTGATAGATAAGGCTTATTTCTTACCTGTGTGGCAGACAGTTAATGTCTCTCCAGCTGCAGTCATACAGTTTTCAGCCGACTGTAAAAGAGTAGTTCGCAAGGCGGCCTGAAGGGGAGGAGGGCGCCAGAGCACATCAACTGAGATAATTGTTGGGTTTTCTCGACTTGACTAGAATGCTTGCCTTGAAAGAAAAAAGGTTTCTGTGTATGACTCGTTGTGTTACGGTGTTTAGATGAGGATATGATGTTTACTCGTTCAGCTGACATGAACAAATTGCAAGTCTTCAGAGTGGATGCAAATGATTGACTCACTGGGTAGGACTGGCTTTACCCCAACTGGCCTTCAATCCGCATCAATCTGTCCTACTCCTGTAGGCAACAGTCTGAACTGTACCCAATAAACTGGAGGGGCAAAGCCTATATAGGCTGACATACTGGAAAAGGTGGACCTTGGAGCACTGCATTTAATTAATATTGGCCTGGGCTAGTGGACTGACTCATTGACTGACTGATCCACCATTCCACCATACTACAACAATTATAGAGGGCGAGGCAGCAATCTGTTACAATCGCCTAATTACTTGTAACTGTACTGTAAAGACACGTGTGGGATATAATGTGTATAATGTTTCATTGAGCACGCCACATGTATAGTATATCAAGGGTTTTGCCATAGTTGACCCTATTCACGTCTGATTGTTAGGAAACAGCATTCTAGAAACATACACTGACACTTAGCAAAGACATGTTGCGTTAGTGTAGCGTAAAAGCATTGCATTGCCTCATCAGTTTTATACAGGAAGTCATTACCACCAGGCAGGGGTGAGGTTAGCCCCTGGAGTTGCTTAGCAACCAGACCACTTGAGAATGAGCATGCAATTTTTTTTCTTCAGTTAGGGACAAAGGAGAGAGGGAGCAGATGGCATTTGTCTGTAATTACTGTGGTGTGTTTCGCCTGCATCTTATAATATTCCTCTCTCAAAGGCTTATCAATAAGGAACAATTGGTGTTACATTAAAATGAATAGTCATACTTAACTAATAATGGTGGTTTTCCAAAGCCAAATGAAATATCACAAACCTTTGCGGTTCTCTGGTTTTAAATTGATTGTATGAGACATACTGACATCAGACCTTGGGCAAAATAGCGTGTATGGTACAACATAGTTAATTGCATTATTTTTACTGCCCTAATAGAAGGGTTAGAAGAGAAACGGCCACTGTTTAAATGCAGTCTAATCAGGCAGATTCATGTTTCATTCATAGTGTTCGACAGATTGTTCCTAGTAGTACTGATTCCTCTATGGTGTCTGGCAGAAGAGAGTCAGCATCCCTGAGGCAGTCTCCATTTTTAAATGGTCAATCGTTTTTTCTTTACAAGTATAATTTAATGGCTGCTTCCTTCGTATGACATGACTGGAGTCACATAATCCTGCCTAGAAACCCATTGGACGTCCCGCCTAGTTGACTAATTTAAAAGGGTGGAGGCTCTAAATAGCACTGTCAGTGCCTAGACGCGTTAGTTCCAAGTTCTGTCCATCTATAAGGTTACATTTGAACTAAAGGGTGGTCAAGCAGGAACAGGGAGAATACAGCTAAATCTTTAAGCCACAAGGTGGCATTCTTTCTCTGAAGTCCCTGAGCATACAACACAATGACACTGCTCTCCAGAGATAGGAGTCTTCGTGACTCTCACACAGAAACCTGCATCTCTGCGAGGTCCGAGCAAGCACACATGGCATAATCTAGCAGCCATTTTTTACATATAAAAGTGTGGGCTACTTTGCAATGTACCACTCGTCGCCACTGGGATGCCCTCCCTCCAATGCCTTTCGGGGGAAGAGTCACTGGCTTGTTGTTGTCTCTCTGTTGTGCACTTGTGCAATTGAGCTGTACGCTGCTGGCAATACTCGGCCCTCTTTCAGGGGGGTTGCGGTTGGTGGGTGTCCCTTTGGTTGATGCCTGGTAATGTGGGTGGATTGATTTCCTGCCTGTTGGGCCCTGTCCGGGGCCTCCCCCGGGTAGGGCCACAGTGTCACCGGACCCCCCCGTCTCAGTTCCAAGGTGTTACGCTGCTATATTATTGTGCTGGGGGATATGAGGAATGCACTTTCTAACTTTTCTCAGTCTCCTCCAGTTTAAAATTTTAGGAGGAGATGAGGTCCTGGTCCACACCTGCGGAGTACCTGGTTTGGGGGGCCCGTTGCTGTCCCTGTCCTTGTCCACCTGGTCATACTTTTGACCTAGTCTAGAATCAAATAGACTCTGGATTTAGCCCAGAGAAATGTATTTATTATTCTAATTGGACTCTTAATATCTCACCCGGCACAGCCAGCAGAGGACTGGTCACCCCTCTGAGCCTGGGTCCTCTCTAGGTTTCTTCCTAAAATTCAGCCTTCTTAGGGAGTTTTTCCTAGCCACTGAAATCCAACACTATTGTTGTTTGCTCCTTGGGGTTTAAGGCCGGGTGTCTCTGTAAAGCACTTTGTGACAACTGCTGTTGTAAAAAGGGCTTTATAAATACATTTGATTGACTGATTGACCAACATGTCTGTTGAAATTTGTTCATATCAACATTGCATGTACAGGTTATTTGTGTGTGGCATACATTGCATGCGTCTTATTAATATTAGTATCACTACTCTTAAACAGAAAATCAAACAAATGTGGAGTTAACCCTCAAGCAGGGCAAAAATACTTCTCTCTTTAAAATAAATGGCCTTGGTGAGGCAGTATGCATTTTTACGTAATTGGCAGCTGCATCTGAAATGTCTGTTGTGTATTATTTGTCAAAATGCTTTTTTCTTTGTTAGCATGACAAAAGCATCTTGTCTGTAATGTCTTGCATAAAACTCAATGAGCCAAACACCGACACATAAATCATACTGACTAACTGATGCATTTGCACAGACGTTATTTATCAAAGGCATCAAGAGATTTGGTATATGGCCAATATATCAGAGCTGATGCCTTAACTCAAGCATAATGCATTGCAGTATGCCTGGTTAAAGCTTTTAGCTGTTGGCCATATACAGTGGTTAAATTCAGATTTATGTGGGGTAGCCTTATATTTTGGGAGTTGAGGGAACTGAAATGTGCAGGGGGAGACAGGCTTATAAACACTATGCAATTATAAATAAAATGTAAACTAACCAGATGTTCTGTCTGTTTTTGAATATAATATTTAATACATTAATTCACCCAAATATGTCAAATGTTCATGTAGCTAGTCCTGAAGGGACCATTCCACTTCGTGTTTTCTGTGTGTCCTTGTCTTGTCCTTGTATGGTCTTTCCTGTTCTTGTTTCAGTTAATCGGTATATTCAGTTCACCTGTGTTTTAGCCCCCACCTGTTTCTGTTCTCCTCATTTCTCAGTGTATTTAGTTCAGCCCTTTTCTCCTTGTCATTGTTGGTCATTGTGTGTGTGCTCACCTGTCATGTTTGTGTGCTCCCGTGCTCCCGTGCTCCCGTGCTCCCGTGCTCCCGTGCTCCCGTGCTCCCGTGCTCCCGTGCTCCCGTGCTCCCGTGCTCCCGTGCTCCCGTGCTCCCGTGCTCCCGTGCTCCCGTGCTCCCGTGCTCCCGTGCTCCCGTGCTCCCGTGCTCCCGTGCTCCGGACCCATTGAACTTTGAGAATTGTGGTAGTGCCCCGCACTCCGTTTAGTTTTCCTTATTTTTTGTTTAATAAAAAGGGGAAACCCTCGAACTTCTGCGCTTGCCTCCGTCTCCAAATCTTAAAACGTGACAGAATGACCAACCCAACACAAAGGAGGCAGCAGAAGTGGACAGTAGGGGAACTCCTCGGATGGCCGGATTCAGACTCCGAGGAGGAGGACCCCTACCGTCACCCCATGGACCGCTGGATCCCCCGGTGGCCTTCACTGAGCCCAGACTCATTCCGGTCTGCACCCGGTCCCGTTCCTCAGGTTCCCCGAGCGGGCTGGCCTGGTTGTAGGCTGGCCATTCGGCGCACCCCGCTACCCACTCCGCGGCCTTCCGCCGTCCCTGCTCCTGTCCCGCGGCCTGCACCCGGTCCCTACTCCTGTCCCGCGGCCTGCACCCGGTCCCTACTCCTGTCCCGCGGCCTGCACCCGGTCCCTACTCCTGTCCCGCAGCTTGCACCCGGTCCCTACTCCTGTCCCGCGGCCTGCACCCGGTCCCTACTCCTGTCCCGCGGCCTGCACCCGGTCCCTACTCCTGTCCCGCGGCCTGCACCCGGTCCCTACTCCTGTCCCGTGGCTTGCACCCGGTCCCTACTCCTGTCCCGGCCCCTGCTCCAGCTCCGCTACCTGTCCCGGCCCCTGCTCCAGCTCCGCTACCTGTCCCAGCCCCTGCTCCTGTTCCGCGGCCTGTTGCCGTCCCACTCCCTGCTCCCTCACCCGTAGTGGACACCCCAATGCCCGATAGGTACAACGGCTCCCCCGAACGGTTTCTCCCCTTTTTAGAGCAGGTCTTTCAGTACCTTCATGGCAGCAAGATCTGTCTCGCCGCCGGCTTTGAGCCCTTGGTACTCTCCCTGCTCACCGATCGGGCACTCGAGTGGGCAGGAGAGCTATGGGAAAGAGGGGACCTCCCTTGTGTGTCCGCAGAAGTGTTCCTCGGGCTCCTAAAAGAAGAATTTGGCCTGAAAGCGCCCCCTGCTGCCCAGGAGAGGCAACAAGCGCCCCCTGCTGCCCAGGAGAGGCAACAAGCGCCCCCTGCTGCCCAGGAGAGGCAACAAGCGCCCCCTGCTGCCCAGGAGAGGCAACAAGCGCCCCCTGCTGCCCAGGAGAGGCAACAAGCGCCCCCTGCTGCCCAGGAGAGGCAACAAGCGCCCCCTGCTGCCCAGGAGAGGCAACAAGCGCCCCCTGCTGCCCAGGAGAGGCAACAAGCGCCCCCTGCTGCCCTGGGTCCGCCAGCTCCCCCTGCTGCCCTGGGTCCGCCAGCTCCCCCTGCTGCCCAGTGTCCGCCGCAGCCGCCCCAGGAGGATTGGTGGCCCGAGCCGCCCCAGGAGGATTGGTGGCCCGAGCCGCCCCAGGAGGATTGGTGGCCCGAGCCGCCCCAGGAGGATTGGTGGCCCGAGCCGCCCCAGGAGGATTGGTGGCCCGAGCCGCCCCAGGAGGATTGGTGGCCCGAGCCGCCCCAGGAGGATTGGTGGCCCGAGCCGCCCCAGGAGGATTGGTGGCCCGAGCCGCCCCAGGAGGATAGGTGGCCCGAGCCGCCCCAGGAGGATTGGTCGCCCAAGCCCGCCGATGACTGGCGGCCTCGCCCCGCGGCGCCCTCTCCTGCCCTGGAGCCGCCACCTCATCCAGCAGCGCCCTCTCCTGCCCAGGTGTCGCCGGCTCTCCTGGCTCCTACCCCTCCGCCGGCTCTCCTGACCCTCCGCCGGCTCTCCTGACCCTCCGCCGGCCTCCCCGGCTCCCGAAACTCCGCCGGCCTCCCCGGCTCCCGAGACCCCGCCGGCCATCCAGGCTCCTTATTCCTGACTCCTAACCCTCCGCTGGCTCCGGGGGCCCCGCTTCTGATTCCCGGCTCCGACTCCCCCTGGTCCCGCCTCCTGGTCCCGCCGCCGGCTGTCCCTGCTCCCGACCCGCCGCCGGCTGTCCCGGCTATGGCTCCTGGTTCCTTGGGGCCGCCGGGTCGGTGCTCTACTAGGGGGCTCCCTTATGTTCCAGTCCCTGGTCCCCATCCTGGGGCAGAGCCTCCGCCTTGGTGCCCTGCCTGTCCCCCCCTTTGGGTGTTTGGGCGCGTCCGGGTGTCCGCGCCTTTGGGGGGGGGTACTGTAATGGTCCCTTCCTGAAGGGACCATTCCACTTCGTGTTTTCTGTGTGTCCTTGTCTTGTCCTTGTATGGTCTTTCCTGTTCTTGTTTCAGTTAATCGGTATATTCAGTTCACCTGTGTTTTAGCCCCCACCTGTTTCTGTTCTCCTTGTTTCTCAGTGTATTTAGTTCAGCCCTTTTCTCCTTGTCATTGTTGGTCATTGTGTTTGTATGTATACCTGTCATGTTTGTGTGCTCCTGTGCTCCCAAACCACGGACCCATTGAACTTTGAGAATTGTGGTAGTGCCCGGCACTCTGTTTAGTTTTCCTTATTTTTTTGTTTAATAAAAAGGGGAAACCCTCGAACTTCTGCGCTTGCCTCCGTCTCCAAATCTTCAAACGTGACATCCGTAAACGTCCTTGTCTTATTGTTTCCACCTTCTTTTTCCAACTTGACTGTGGAGTTCAATAATCCACACTTATCAAACAAACCCTGTTTCAAAGAAATGTAGCTAATGTTAGCACAGCTACCTAGAAGAGAGTATTATTTGCTTCCTTAGTTAGCTAACTTCAGTTTAGACATAGAATACCACATCCCTTGGAATAGCTGCTTAGATGGACAGCTACAAACTTAAATTATAATTATTTAATTAAACTAGCAGTTGGGTAATGATATTTTTCACTCTGGAAAATTTACTGACCAACACGATAGCGTGGAACTGCTATTTGTTCTTTTTGATTGATGTATTATTTTTTCTGGCTGTTATGTCAGCCCATTTTTGCACTTCTGCAGTTAACTTTATAACGCAAACGCTCATCAGAGTGAGTTCTGGGATTGTTTGTAAATTGAGGGTGAACTTACAAACGCGTCAAGGTCTCCATTCTTGAATGCTGTCAGTGACCATAGATTGGAGCACACGATTGTAAATTCAATGCAAAATAGCCCCTGTTGTATCTAACTTTTTATCTGCTGGTCATTGGAGGTAACGGAGCTCCGTTTAGTTCTCAGTCTGACCACATGTTGGAGCTGAGCTCCGGCTGGCTGCGGCCCAATACAACCCCTGGCCATATACTGCACAATACCCCAGAACAGGCTTATTGATATTTTGAGAATGAGAATAGCTTTGCCCAGAACCAGTCCGTCTTTTCAGTCCATTAGATGTTTGACTTTTACAGAGAGATTACATTCCGCTCCCCACCCTATCTCTCCCCACCATATCTGTCCCCTCCCTTCTCTCCCCTCATACTCCCATATACACCTCACATCCTGTAACACACAATCCTATACTCTTCTACAAATGCATTGTGAACACAACAGCGGAACTGGACAAGCTAAAGTTTGTTTGTAAAAAAAAAAAAAATATGTAATGGACGCCAGTGTTTACGATGCCTCTTTAACAGGTTACAAATGGAGGATCCAGACATAGGCAGGTCTGAGTGCATGTGAATGTGTGTTTACCTCTGCAGCTTAGGCTAGAGGAAGGATGGGAATAGGCTGGCCTTCTATGCGTCTAGGCCGAGCTTCTTTACGCTTCAGGGTTAAGTCGGTGTGACCGACCGTCCCTACGACTGACATCAGCGGCAGCTGCGCTGGCTGGCTCCGGTGTCTCTCACCGAGTGACTGGCTGGGCTCGTAACAGTTGCCCGGTCCTCTGTGTTTTTATGCATACCATAGGTCGGATCATCTCAAGTCAGCGTGTTTGTTTACTTGCTTCGTGGAGTCTATTCATAGAAAACATCCAATATTAACCATGACCTGATCGATCATATCACTTTTATTGTATTTAACACCTTTCGGTGGCACAATGTTCATATACTGGTAAAAAAAAAATCGGGGGAAATGTCATAGCTAAACATAACCATCATAATTCAGAAGTGACCCTGCAACGCTGTTTTGGGGTGCAATGTCACATTATCATTGAGGCAAACATACATTTGATTTAGGGTTTCACTGCCATTAAGTGTGCCGGGGTTTAATCTGCTTACCATAAGGTTGTGGATTTAGGGAGTTGTAAACAAATTTAGAGATTAATTGTCTATTCATACTTGTTGTTTTTAGTCTTAGACTAGGCTTAATCTGTGTCTGCAAACCGTCCCTAACTGTTTAAACAGTATATAAAAAGGTTGATAAAATGTTTGAATCCATGTAGATTTGGTCACACTGTAAATGCCCTCCAGGATGAACAGAAGTTCAATTTCCACCCGGCTGTTTGAAATGTTATCACACATCCGCACCCCATTAGCTGTTGTAAATATGCGCATGTGACAGAAGAAGGCTTTCAACGTGTGAAACCTAAGATTGCCCCAGAGGGCGTCATTATGAAATGGATTTCCATGGGACCACCAAAGAAGGCGAGGATCTCCTCCACTTCAGGGAATATGCAGCGCTCCTGTTTTAGATGTGGTGCTCACCATTTTGAAAGAATATAGCGACCATCACTCAATGTCGCGTTGCAACGGTCAACGAGCCGCGTCTTGGAAATGAAGATTAACATCGCTTCGGATCATGATACGATATACTGATCATTTATTGTTGAAAAATGCTACACCAATAAAATATATATTGTCACACAGAGGATAGGAAATGAAACCTATTTATTGTGACACACACATCCATCAATTGCAATCCACAAAATCAGTCACTCACACACATTGACGGGGAAGATGTAAATGAAAAAGGACACCAAAGAGGATGGAACGGAGAGTGTTTCGGGTTTGTGACATCTTGACTTCTGTAACAGATAGAGACTACTGTCATTGACCTCCATAATAACCAACTTCATCAGTCTGAACAGTTTTTTGTGTTTTGTTTTTCATTTGCGACTTCAGGTCGCTGGCAGAAAGATAGACATCTTAGCAGCGAATATGCTTTTCTCACCTGATAAATCATCCCGACATGATGTGTTTCACAAAGGCTGAAATGGAGAGATAGAAAACAGAGAACAAATGTACATTATGAGGAATCCAGTTGCTTTCTTCATTACAATGTTTAAAGTAGTCTGGTAGCACACCTTCATAGTTAATGCATCCATTGCTGTCCTCCTGTCCTCCCATCACCAGTTCCACCTCTGTCGCCGTCAACCGCTCTCCTGCAGAAGACGTTTCTGTTAAACCCTCCTCATAGGCCAAATCCCAAACCAACCCTTCTCCCTTCTGTCTAGAGTTAAGTAGTTCAAAAGATGCTCCCGCCCTGAGTGACTTACAATGGCATTTAGGGTCAGACTACTTGCTCGACGACAAAACAGAAATTCTCAACAGCACCTTGTTGGAATTCAGGGCCTTGAACTACAAGCTTTAGTCTGCTGACCCTGCACTCTAACCAGAAGGCTATCTGATTGACTGTGTGGAGCGTAACATACATGCCTTTAATGACATCACAGACAGTATGGCTACATGGAATGTGGGCACTAACCAAGGGTGGCGAGGACGTGCCGCAGCTCAGCGCCCATCACAGTGCCGTTGCCCTCCTTGTCGAAGACGCGCAGACCCTCCACGAAGTCCTCGAAGGTGCCGCGTGCCCTGGACTTGGAAACATGCTGGAACATCGGGAGGAAGGTCTCAAAGTCCATCAGCTTGGCGTTCATTTCTGAAACAGGGCAGCGAGAACCGGGATCACCTTTGATGAAACTGTCCCCGACTAATCCAGCCGACGCAGAGGACACAAAATGCTTCACAGTTCAGTGCGAGTATACTGAAATTAGGGGGAGGACAGCAACCAGTGCAATGGTGGAGGCAGGTGCATGCTGAAGGCTGAGGTAATTGTCAAAAGGCAGATATGACCAAAAATTCTGATATCACAAGTCAACGTGTTGCTGAACGGATGCTATTGATGTCTGTGTCTTATGTGTGGATGTGTAACCAGCAAACTATTAGTGTACACTGTTTATAGAATTCTGTTGCCCTCTGACCCTCTGGCTTGGGTCTCCCGAGGACCCTGAAGACCTCTTCGTTGGTGGGGTTCTGGCCCAGCGCCCTCATCACGTCGCCACACTGGGCATATGTGATCTTCATCTCACTTTTGGGGGTCCTGTCGAAAAGCATGAATGCCTCCTTGAACTCTGAGGAAGAACACACAACACGAGGGTCATCCAGTGGAAACCAGCAAGCCATTGACAGGTCAGACTAAAAGTACACTTTCCGCATAAACAACAGTAGAGTTGACATGAAAATAATTTGTGGAATTCTTTTAGGTTGAGATCAATTTACCGTCGATTTGTTCTGCTGTGAACTCGATCTGAAGAAAGAAAAAAAAGTGGACTTCAGTGGTGGCAATATCGGATAAACCAAATCTGGTCAGATCATCGTTGTAGGCACATCTTGCAATGGTGAAGTGTAGAAGCACATAACACAATAGGGAGGTATTGGAAGACATCAGAGTTCAGCAGTGGAAGCCCCGTTTGTGAAAAAGAATAACAGGGTCATCCAGTTTTCAAAGGTGGGCTTAGTGTGAAACCTAATTCTCGTCCACTGTCCCTGGGAGGCAATACAAAGTGGTATATAGGAACAATAGGAATGTGAGATCCTAATATGAGACCTGATAGAAAGGATAAACGGAGCCACAAAGCTGTCCTAGAACTCCATGAGAGATGGAAGAATGTGGATGAGTCTAGGTGTAGCACATCTCAGGCATCCCTGTCATCAGTGATAAAACTTCTTCCTGACTAGGATCCAGTTGAATTCACAGGTTCAAATGTTATGGGTCAAATGAAAAAGGGCAGCGTTAGCCGAGAGCATTTGTATGAACGGGTTCTGGAACATTCTGTTGGACGTTTGACGCTACGCCAACAAATCTTTGATGGCACAGTGAGTGCCAATTGCCAAAGCAACAAATAAATGACAAGGATATTTAACTGATTAGGAACCCTTTTCATATACTTCAAATCACCACCCAAATTATATCTTCTAACAATAACAGCACTTTAGAGATGGTCTGAATATAGGAGACCTAAAAGGTTAGTCAAATCACTGAGAATGTAATATCCTTTGCAGAAAATTGACATGCCAAGACATTTGGCCAGACATGTATTCCTTGTACAACCCCAGCTTTAATCTGTCAATGAAAGATCATTTCTCTTTTATGGATACTCTTATTTGATATAGTACAAATCATAGGTGCATGCAGATATTCTATTTCCACAAGATGGACACTCACCGCAACTCTTTTCGGGTCAAATTCAGGCTCCTTGGGCTTCTCTGGCTCTGGGGCTGGTGGGGGTGACTTGGTCACCTCCTTCTTCGGCTCAGGCTTCTTTGGGGCCATTCTTGTGGATGAGCGCTGCTAGGCTTGTGTGTGTGTAAAAATTTGTGTGTCAAAGCGAAGGGTGAGAGAGGACACAGGGCTCAGTCACTCTGGAAGCATTATATACACAGGTTGAGGGTCCCCACTGGGACAGAGGGGTTGGCTCAGCACACAGGAGCCTGGAACACATTCTATATAAGGTCAGAACCTCACAAGACTTCCCTGAAGAATCCGGTGGCATGGGACTCATCTACACAGTCCAATACAGCCTACACCCCTTTTTCAATTCAAACTGCGGAAGAAGGCCCCTGCTGTAAAACCTGAGTTCAGGCAATTCAAATCATGTTCCATTTATCCGAATACTTGGGAACATATTTTTCTGTAAGAATCGACATTTTTGTTTATAAATAAATGTTAGTTATACACTGAAAAGAGTATTGTTTACCACTGCTGTAATCCGTTTCCTTTTTAAAGAGAGTATACATTAACAGTTGTTTGTGACTGAAATGAAATGAACCGGGTTCTCTCTAATGGTCATTATCATCAGTACTCAGGTCCCAGTTGACACGTAACTATTTAGCACATCAGTTGTGACATGTCGCCAGTCCAAGCGGTAAGTGCTTAGGTGGGTGATAAGTATTATCGTCCTCACAGTTTGTATGGAGGGGCAGTGACTTAACTATTAGAGAAGCAGGACATTGGTCTTTTTATAGACGTGTGTGTTGTGTTGATTCTTCAGCACCATACTCTCTCTTCCACTTTTAACTTTAGTCAACCACATACCCCAGAAGAGGAGAGGGACTGACGACTGGAGCAGCTTAGCAGAGAGAGAGAGAGAGAGAGAGAAAAAAAGGGCAGTCTAGACAGAAGCTGGTCTGAACAGCTGACGGAAGCAAGAGCAGGGAGACCTTGATGATGAGGAAAGGAATGGCCTGCCCTGGCTCTGTAAACTGGGTTGAACCAACAGCCCGTGTTCTTATTTTAACCATCCATACAGCAGGCACCAGAGCATAAACTTGAGAATGGTCAAATGTTATTGTACACACACAGTGCATATTTAATGTGTTGGGATAGTAGCGCTGTTCGACCGCAGAGCATTATGGGATGTCATCAAAACATCCCACGGGGAGCCTGAAAAACCAACCACTGTCATAATGTGTGTTTAACCTCCGGCAGGAGCAGTTAAACACCCAAGACTGTCCAAATAGAGTTGAACAAGGAGCAGGGTCCAGGAGGCCAGGCTGCATGAGGCCCGGCTTCAGGAGGCCAGGCTGCAGGAGGCCAGGCTGCAGGAGGCAAAGCTGCAGCTACTGCTCCCCCTGTGTTCTCTGTAAGCCTATGATACCCTGACATTTATACTGTGACTTCAAAATGTTGCATACCATAAAACCTTTTGGTACAACTAAAACGCCCCCCCTTTGTTCTGTGCAATTAGGCGTCGACAGAGGTGTGTCTTTGAGCGACTCCTCTCCCTCTCTTCAGCCGACTGGCGGAAGGATTGCCGTGGTCCCTGTTCCATTCACGCTGGCCCCGTGTTCCGACAGGCAGCCTTTGAATACAGCTGCTGTGTAAGTGTCAGGTCTACATCTGTGTGATTCCAAGGGCACAATGCTTTTGACCCAACCCCGCCAACTCAATGTCTAACCAATCAGGTAGGAACCAGCCTGCTGGCTGAAATGACATCACTCCCCCATTAAAACTACAGAAACTGGAAAGCATGTTGTCAATCACAACCATAATCCCTTGCCGTATAGTATTCGACCGCCAAAAGCTCTTCATTGCTCTTCTAAGTGTCCTGGTACCTCAGTTCTCAGTAGTACACCTGGGAAGATTACTATATGACGATACATGAGTACATCAGGTGTATTATACGATGATATTATGCAAATCACCTCAGGCGTATTACATGATGTTATACTAAAAATGACCTTGTATGACTGCACTCACTAGCTGGAGGACAAATGTCATCTAGGGATGTATATGACGCCACATGCTGGCAGACAATGCTTTCTCCCTCTCTCACTCCCTCCTCTCCTTTCATATTCAGCACAGGTGTTAGGGCCCTCTAGTGTCCATGCAGGTAATCACATGCATGTAAGCACAAGTCTGAATATTCATATGTCTACTTCTCCTTTTTTGGACTGAGTCTTTTTTGACACAAGGTGGCAGTGCAGACCAGTATTTCACATCGAGCAGATGAAAACGTTCACCCAAAACATTGATTAATGTCTTGTTATCTGTGGAAGACTGCTTCGTTGTGGATCAAGGAGAATCTAAATGTTGTGTCATTTATTTTGTGTGAGATGTCAACGGGGAGTAAAGCTCAAATTAAAGTGCCGCCTTCCGGCAAAGGAGATTGAATTACTAGCCGACAGTGTGGCGGAAACCTTGTCCAGCACCATGGAGAGCACTTCACCCACAGACGACTCAGTCCCAGTCACAAGGTTAACCAGTGATCTATGGTCACCTTGGACTGTGTGGAGTGAAACACACTGACATCTCATGGAACAACTCCGGACTACACACCCCAAGGAGTTTGTTCTGTTCCTGGCTCCTAAATGTCTCACTCTGTTACACACGGCAGTACCCTTAAATCCTTTCCATGTATGGCATTTGTGCCCCCCTCTGTTTCCCCCTTATAGTCGCTGTGTGTGCGCCTGCTGTCTGCAGCACCAGACCATTCCACCCACCGGGCTGGAAGGTGTGAGAAATCCGGCTCTCTAATTAACTGCCTTGCACGGTCACGGTGCTCCTGTCGCCACTCGCTGGGGCCGCCCAAAAAGGGAACCCTATTCCCTTTGCCTGGTCCAAAGTAGTGCACTACATAGGGATTAGGGTTTATAAAGTAGTGCATTACATAGGGAGTAGGGTTTATAAAGTAGTGCATTACATAGGGAGTAGGGTTTATAAAGTAGTGCATTACATAGGGAGTAGGGTTTATAAAGTAGTGCATTACATAGGGAGTAGGGTTTATAAAGTAGTGCATTACATAGGGAGTAGGGTTTATAAAGTAGTGCATTACATAGGGAGTAGGGTTTATAAAGTAGTGTATTACATAGTGAATAGGGTTTATAAACTAGTGCACTATATATGGAGTAAGTTTATAAAGTAGTGCACTACATAGGGAGTAGGGTTTATAAAGTTGTGTACTACATAGGGAGAAGGGTTTATAAAGTAGTGCACTACATAGGCAGTAGGGTTTATAAAGTTGTGTACTACATAGGGAGAAGGGTTTATAAAGTAGTGCACTACATAGGCAGTAGGGTTTATAAAGTTGTGTACTACATAGGGAGAAGGGTTTATAAAGTAGTGCACTACATAGGCAGTAGGGTTTATAAAGTTGTGTACTACATAGGGAGAAGGGTTTATAAAGTAGTGCACTACATAGGGAATAGGGTGCCATTTGGAGTTCAGAGTCACAGGTATTTGGGCTGCCTGCCAAATCTGTCCTCTCCAGCTGGTTTTGGGATGGACTCCAGGTAGTTGGCTGACGGTGGAGCGGATGTGAGATGCAGAGAGATGTCATTCACTGTGGACAGACCTCCCACTGGGCGCTACACCTGATGCCAAATAAAACATTTACTGTTGTCTTGTTCATTCCAGTTAAGGGATTAAAGTCAGTGTAAAGCTATTTCAGTTTTACTTCTGCGAGGAACATGTCACAAACTAGCAAGAATTTGTGTTTGAATAGTAATAGACATTGATAAATAACACCATTTTATTAATAGTTCGGGAGAGTGTAACCAGCTAACAGTGACTTTGAATGAGATACTTACATAAACAGATTGTTATATTTTATTAGAAGCATAAAATTATCAATATGCCAGAACCCTTCATTTGAGTTGTTAGCGATGTTTTTAACTCAGAAAAAAGTGAGAAATATGTTTTAGCTGTGTTTCCATCAAATCTCCGCTGTCAACAATCATCCCTTGGAAGTGTGACAGCTTCACAATGCCTGCGGACATGACTGTCTATATGAAATACATGTAGCTGTCTCCAACAACACGGCAGACCATTACTCTTCAGAACATGACGCCTGCAGCAGCTCTGTGCAACCAGAGAGAGACAGGGAGTCAGCACACACACACTCTCACACACACACACACGCACCCGCACACACACTCTCACACACTCACACACACTCACACAGACACGCGCACACACACACACTCTCATACACACACACACACACAAACAGTCTGTCTTTTCAGCAGCCAGTGTCATTGCAGGAACACTCCAAGCCTTCTGAGAATATGTGCGCTGGTTATGTTGCGATATGGCAAAGTTATCAGATGTACGCGAGACGGCGGACAGGATTACATTTCTCCCCAGCTGCTTAAACTGTGGCCGGAGCCGAGGGAAGATTCTGGCACTCCCAAAGACCAGCCTGCGTGTATGACTGTGGATTTTTTGTAAGAGAGTGAGAGTAAGAAGGAACAAGAGAGAGAAGAGAGAAAAAGGGGGGATGAGAGAGTGAGAGAGAAGGAATGAATGAGAGTGACAGAGAGAGAGACAGGATAGAGACAAGAAAAGAGGAGAGAGAAGGAATGAATGAAAGCAACAGGGACAGAGACAGGATAGAAAGAATGTCTGAGAGAAGGAATGAATGAAAGCAACAGGGACAGAGACAGGATAGAAAGAATGTCTGAGAGAAGGAATGAATGAAAGCAACAGGGACAGAGACAGGATAGAAAGAATGTCTGAGAGAAGGAATGAATGAAAGCAACAGGGACAGAGACAGGATAGAAAGAATGTCTGAGAGAAGGAATGAGAGATGGTGAGAGTGTAGGAAAGGAGGAGAAAGATAAAGAAGGAAGAAAAGAGAGAAGGAATTTATGAAAGGGAGACACAAAGAAGAGACAGAATGAAAGAGAGAGAGAGATAATTATAAAACTGGGAGATGAAGACACGTGACCTTCCGTCTTCTCAGTTGAGGGAAAACAAGACACGGCATCCTGTTCTGATTCTATGAATGATAAATACTTTAGGAATACGCCTGTTTTCCATGCAATGGAATTTGTCCACTTCTCTATATATGTTAACAATGTGCCCTATTCTCCCATACTTCTTTGCTTCCTGTTTTCATCCAGCACAAAGAGGACCATAGTGGGGAGAATCTGCACAGCACTAGCACCCTGAAAAAGGATACGGCCATTTCATGATCCATTACTAAATGAGAAGAGAATGTGTTAGTTAACCAATCAGACACAAGGGGGTGTGGTATATGTCCAGTGTAGCAGGGCTAAGGGTTTTTCTTAGGCACAACGCAATGCGGAGTGCATGGATACAGCCTTTAGCCGTATTATAATGCTCATATACCACAAGCCCTAGGTGTCTTATAAACTATAAACTTTTTGCATATAAACAGATTACCAAATGATTTACAATAGTAAAAATATTTGCCTTATTATGCATGTTGAATACTGAATATACTTGCTTTCAGCCAATCAGCATTAAGGGGTTGAACCATCCGGTTTATAATAATAAATAAATGTTTATTAATCTTGGATGCTTTCTTCACCAGGAGTTATGTTCTATCTTGGTCTCGGTTTGGTAAAAGGCTAAGCATATCATACTTCAACATATAATTATGATTTATATTATGTTGACTTTTTAAATAACAGGAATTAATTATCAAACTTAACGTGACCATGTCAATGATGAAGCTTTTTTGCAAATTCAATACGATTTCCACATTGACTGAATGTCATAACATTGACTGTTTGTTGAAATGACATGGAAACTGTGTTATTTAAAAGGTTGCTGCCCAGTGGGATGTTCTCACCTGAATGTCGGTGGATTATATTACTACGTGTTGGGTTATTGACAAACCCGAAGGATTTATGATGAAGCTGCTGTGTATTAACAGTTGCACGGTCACACACACAGAATACGGCTGAATAAGACACCACCCCCTGTACTTCCTATAACTGTGGTTTCCTAAGCCAAAGAACAGGTCCACAAATAGACTCTGTGTGAATCAACTTTTGCAACAGCAGTTCCAAACTGTGTTTAGATATCTGGTTAAAGATCACTGTATACTGTCATGTTGCCTGGTGATGACTGCTCAGTTACATTGAGGCCTTGGCTTATGAATATGAAATGCTGCATTTTTGCACAGAAATACATAAAACGTCTAATTTGTCATAATAGCCACAGTGAAAGGCATTTCTGGGCAATAGACACTATAATAAAATAACCAATTTAATTTCTGAAGAGCAACTGTAGTTCATACAAATGTAGAATAATTCAAACATCTTTAAATGTTGCCTACAATGCGATTATTCAGAAATAAATGTGTGACTTATAAAATAGTCACACTACTTTAAAGCCACCATGGTCACTATGTTTAGAATCAGTTAGTTGGTGTCATTTTCCCTTGGCTAATGAGTAAATTAACGTATATACACGCATGTGCTGTGTGAAACATATTAAGCCAGTGCCAGTCGCTCACCTGTCGCTAACATTATATGATAACATTATACACATACCTTGAAAACACTGCACTTGAAACATGGCATAAACGATCAACGATATCTAGGCCACTCAAGAGCACGGGCCAGTGGGGGTGGTAAAGCCTCCTTGGCGAACGTATCTCTAATATCTGATATTTTGAAACGATATTTAAATAAATCCTTCTGACTGCAACTTCATTGATATATACATTTAAATAACTTCGAACATTCCCCGGTGCTCACCAGAACGTTTTGAAAACACGCGCGAAAATCATATTCAGAACTGCGTTAATGTGTCATTATTCCTGTAGTAAATATTGCTGTCTTGTCCCTTATTTTCATGGTTAATGTTGGCCTACACGTTACCAAATGTTCATCTTCACCATGCTGGAGAAACGAGCCCGCTGTGAAAGTGTGAAATGTTTGGACGAAGTGATGATCCTACCTGAGAGATCTCTCAGGTTTCATTCAAGACACCCATGCGTCAGCAACAGCTGCCCCGCAGCGCGTATAGACTTTGAGAAGGGAGAAAAGTTCTCAGCGAAAGTTTGAAAGAAGGCTTACCATCGGGTTAAACCTTGGCTTTTGTGGAAATAACTTTCTTAGAAGACAAGGTAAACAAAAATACAGCCATGCTGCTCTTTAGACGAGGGGGCACGAGCGGAACTTTTGCGTGTGATGAAAAGTGTGATTCTGTCCGTTAGAGCTTTGAATTTCACCGAGTCTTTTGCAATGTTTACAGTGTGCTGAGATCATGACATGGTTAATTTATTCATGCCAACATATATGCCCGACACATTTAAATTTATTTTATATCTGTGGGCAGAAGTATATTGCGTCATACACCTGCCTCATCCAAGCAGTCATGAGTTTACTCTTCTTGTGATCTATGATATAATCATTTATATTTCTGACACAGTGGTCATGTATGTTGAGCAAGTATATTATTCAGAGCCCTCCAGAAGACAGAAGTCCTTCAGAGGTCATTATTTTCATAACCAGTATCTCATAGCCCTATTACTTTGGTTGTGTGATCCTTGTAAAATTAATGTAAAAAGGTTACTAATCAATATCCCAGGGAATAGCTACATGGGACCTACCCTGTTTAAGTCTGCTCTACCTGTGTGCGTGTGTGAGCTGTATTTCCTGGTGTTGTAAACGGGTTTAGACTAAATACCTTCGATCCTCTGAACATGGCTTTGTGAAAATACAATACAGACGTTTTTGGTCAGGCGCTTCACTGGAAGCCAACAGAGATTGTGATATAGAACGTGATGGGCCTATCATCAGGGTGTGTCCTGATGTAATAGCAAGCCAAGCATTAAATAAAATCATACAAAAGAATAATACTTTTATAAGCCAAGTGACATAAGGTTTAGAGGTTCGGAGTTAACCATGCAACTCCAGCAATAGTCTATAATTGCTTGTTATGGCCTGAACTATGTTTCTCTGTCAGCCCTGTAGGCTGATCGACTGCAGTGTCTCTCATTACCGGTGAGACACAAATCTCCACTTGGTTGTAAACATACAACAACACACAACTCCGGCAGATGTCTTAACTTGGATCAAATGATAGAAAGCCTAATACAAGTAATGTACCGGCTGTTGTGAGATGTGATCTGTAGAAATGGCGTGCTCAGCAGGTTTGCGTGTCATGGCCGAAGACCGGCATTATGGCTTATCCACTGACACAGGAGACAAGTGAATGTGTGTCTGTCCCATACAGAAAACTAATTAGGAGTCTGCCACCGATATCCGTCAAGGTTGGAGTAAGTGGGCAAATACAACTTAACATTTGTATGTGATGAAGAACAGACAAAGTTGTCAGGCCAGCTGTCCTGAATCTAGTACAGTATTAGACTTTGACATAGTGAGTGGGTATAATTTATTAGCTTTTAACAGCTAGACGATAGTTTGGTGTATACCACTGTTCGATTCTGAACATCCAGAATAGTGTATACATCACTTAAGTTTACTTTCTTTTTAACCTCCTGAAGATTGAATTCAACAACACATTCCAGGTCAGTTATTAAAAACAATCGAGGCTTATCAAATTCACAGATCTGGGGTCAAAGGACAAGTCGTAATCCCAACTTGTCACATGAGTGTTTATTTCTGCAATGTGAAAGACGGAAGCAGAAGCTTAACATTAGAACACAGTGTCTGTCTGTTTAAAGTCTTTAAAGTGTTATCCTGCTGCTTTATTTGTGGAGGCACTCAGTCAGATCTTTTTACCTCCAAGCGAAGGAGGAGGCAGTGCTGCATCTATGCATGTCTGTGTGTGTGTGTGTGTGTGTCACTCCGGACACTGTTTCTCACCTCATGTCACTGGAGAAACTTTGTGTGTTTGTGTGTGTTTCTGTGTGCATTTGTGTGGTTGGATAGGAATTCCCTTTGATGTGATCATTAGATCCTGTGACCTCCCGTTGCATTAGGGGAAATGCCTCTCAGCTGGCCTGGTCTTCCGGACATTCTGTGGACTGGTTTGCGTGTTTTGGACTGGCATGGGTGCACTGTCTGGCATTGCACTGGTGTCAGAGGAAGCACCTTTTAGACCAGAGATAGACATTTAAAATAGTTAGCAGTTTACAGGTGCCGCTCTCGGATCTCTCCTCACTCAGAACGCCACTGGGAAAGCACAGCAGGTCATCATTGGCAACACCCCGTCTCTACATGCATCGCTTTACTTTTTGCAGTCCGGTCAGAGAGTGATGAAGATGGTTTAAAAAATATATTTTCCACTCTACGCTTACAATATTCATTAAAACAATGATAACATCTCTCTCTCACACACACACAAATATTAATGGGTTTATTCTTATGTCCATTTTATCTTTTAAATGCCAGGAATGCCAGAGGCATGTTTTATTCCTTGTGCCAACTTAATGGAAAACAATGGTTTTATTTTCTATTCAGCCCATGTTCTTAAGGGACCATGTTCATGCTTAATGTCCATGTCCAACACTGAATCAGTGTCTTCAAGATCACAGTATTCTAGGCTACATAACAGGACCAAATACAAAAGCATAGACACCCTGCATGAATGATGAATTATCAATGCACAATCATTTTGCTGGTAGCAATTTGATCTTAATTTAAATTAATGGGGATTTGCATTTTGATCTTCTTGAGTGTTTACAAAAAAATATATACAAAAAAAATAAAAGTGTGGTTTTGAATAATTTACTATTAAGAGCAGTTGGTGAAAAAGATGGTACAGGTCACAGAAGATGGTTTTATAAAAAATTTGCATAGCCTGTGTATATTTGCTTATTGCTGTTATGTGCTGTTGAAAATTATTAGATTAGATTCAACTTTATTGTCATTGAACAAGTAAAAGTACAGCACAACAAAATGCAGTTAGCATCTAACCAGAAGTGCAGATAGAAGAGGGCAGAATTTTTTTTATAGTATATGTTATTAAGTATATGTACACCGATCAGCCATAACATTATGACCACTAACAAGTGAAGTGAATAACACTGATAATCCTGTTATCGTGGCACCTGTCAGTGGGTGGGATATATTAGGCAGAAAGTGAACATTCTGTCCTCAAAGTTGATGCGTTAGAAGTAGGAAAAATGGGCAAGCATAAGGATCTGAGCGACTTTGACAAGGGCCAAATTGTGATGGCTAGACAACTGGGTCAGAGCATCTCCAAAACTGCTGCCTTTGTGGGGTGTTCCTGGTCTGCTGTGGTCAGTACCTATCAAAAGTGGTCCAAGGAAGGAAAAGTGGTGAAGCAGCAACATGGCTCATTGATGCACATCATCCAACAAAAATAACAAAAGAAGAGGTCCACCGCATGCAAACTGAAGACTAAGGCAAAAGCACAAATACAAAGCTAACCTCAAACAATGACCAACAAATGAGAACAGAACTAAAGCAACGTAAATAGGATCCCCAATCAGAGGCAATAGGGAGCAGCTGCCTCTGACTGGGCATAATGAAATATAAGCACAGAGATGCCAAGAGGCACCTTTGCGGTCAGGACATGACGGTGTCCTCCAGGCACATAGAAAAGCCTAGAGGTACCCCAACAAGGGCTTGACATTTATCAACTGAGGATATCCTGAACCATTAACATTCTAATAATCTGCTGATTACTCAATATTCACTCATCTGATATGCAGTATACACATGTAGACGGTTGAGAAATTTTAAGGAAAAACCTGTCTAAATCAGTAGAGGAACATAACAAATGCAAATGTGTCCATACACGTGTACTGCATTATACAATTTATCAATTAACATCACATCATGCTCTGTGGCATGTATACAAATGCTGAGCAAGCCTAGTTGACCTTGATTTTGTATCAAGATGGCAAGGGGATAGAATGTATGTTTTAGACACTCTCCAACAACATTATCAATGTCCGACCTGCTCCTCTTCGGCACTCTTCCTCGCCGGTGCAATTGCTTGCATGAGAACGATGGCTGCAACACACCCCACGCACACTAGATTCTGTTGCCCTTGTGCTGTTATCATTGTGGATTGTTGTTCATTTGTGTATGTTTTACAGACGGCAGTTGTGATGCTGACATTTAAAAAAGGATCCAAACATGATTTGCTTTTTGTGTTTCTTTCTTTTTCACCTCCACTTTTTACTCAACTCCCTCGCACCATCACAATCAAAACACCAAATGAGGGAATATGTTTTGGAAGTATGGTGTTGTGTCCCTCCAATGGAGTATCAGAGACTTGTAGAATCTGTGTCAAGGTGAACTGAAGCTGTTCTGGTGGCTCAGGGTTGACTAACACCTTACTGAGACACTTTCTGTTGTTCTTTCCTTCCTTTTCTGTATATCTCAACTTGCTTTGCACACCTGTATTTGGGCAGTTTCTCCCATTCTTCCCTACAGATCCTCTTTATCTGTAAGAATAGGAAGGAGTGAACCAGTGAACTGCATTCTTCAGCTGTCCCCACAGATGTTCAATGTGGTTCAAGACCGGGCTTTGTCTCCCAACTAAAGGACAATAACTGGCTTGTCTCAAGGCCATTCCATTGTTGTCTTAGCTGTCTACTAGTTCGATGTCTTGCTGAAAGAAAAATCTTTCCCAGTCCTTGCAGCTGAGAAGAATCCCCATAGCATGATGCTCCCAACACCATGCTTAACCATAGGGATGGTATTGGCCTGGTGAGGAGCGGTGAATTGTTTTCAACAGTGACATGTTTTTGCTGTGACATGCACGCTCTACTGTGAGATCTTAAATTGACAGGTGTCAGCCTTTCCAAATCATATCCTATCAATTTATTTTACCACAGGTGGACTCCAATCAAGTTGCAGAAACATCTCAAGGATGAACAGAATTCACCTGAGCACAATTTCAATATTATTATTTTAGACAGACAGTAGAGCAAGTAGCATAAGATTTCATAAGTGGAATTGTTGGATGAGCTAATTCGTGACATTAAATGCAAGAAAGAGATACTCAGACAGTCTGCATACAGGACGGGTGAGTATTACAGTCACAGAAGTCGGTATGGAGCAAGTAAGATCATCCCAAATGTCGCTGGTGTTTGGCCAGATGCCCCTACAAACAGGTACATGCTGATGGAGATGGGGGGTGGGGGGTTAGAGGACACCTGCCCTTCCCCAGCTTGGCTGTCTTCTCACCTGCCCCTCAAGGTCCAGTTGTCTTATTTTTAGAGATGATGGCTTCATTTCCAGCTTTTTTTGGGAGGGGGGGGGGTGCGTTACGGAGCACCTCCAGTCATCTATTCCAAACCACGAAAACCATATCTGCTGGCATCACACACACACACACACACATGGCGTGCGAGACACACCTCCTGGGGGACTTTGCGCCACTCCCCGAGTGCCCTCATTAGACGCGCAGATAAGGCTGTAACTCCATCTGTATTAGTACCTGTCAGCAGTTGCTCCTCCTTCAAAGGCACATTGTTGGCAGAGAGGCCTTGTCCTCCACATCACCCGATGCCACAGGTTTTGTTGTAGCCCCAGGATGAGCAAAGCTGATTAGTCGTCAAGACCTTGACAAGTTAAATCGGGCTAGTTGTTCGGGGTTGTTCAGATGTACTGGTGGTGATAGTCCAGTCGGAAAAACATTATTCTAGACGGTATGAAACTAGATTCAGCTGAAGCTGAATGTTATCTGAGTGTCTGGTCTGAAAATTGACAAGAAAGCCCAACCATATGTAAGACTTGATTACATTGAGACAATCACACACAGTCCCTTTTTTATCTGTGGGAATACTTGGGATCAGATTAATCTAAATTAAACTACAATTTAAATGAAGTTCTGGTACAATTTTTTTTAATCAAATACCAAATTCCTTAGAGTGCCTGGACATCTGCTTTGTCTTCCTTTGAGGACAGAAAGCTGGCAAAAACACATTAATTCAACATTTGGCAGCTCTTTTGAGGCGGTCACCAGCAGAAACAAGAGGATCCTTTGTGGATCCTTGGAGTGTGTGGTCCTATTGAAAGGGAAAACAACAGGACACTCGTAGAGCCGAGCAGGGTCTTGCACACAAATAGAACATTTCAATGTTCTCAGTGTTGGAAGGAGGACTTTTTGTTCTCTGGTGACTGTGAACCACAGGGGACAGTTAAAGTTCCACTTGTTCTATGAAGGGGTCTTTGGGGTTGTTGTTCTCTATTCAGGGGCAGAGGAGAAGAAATAGTTACCAAATTCAAGCTCTAGTATCATTCCAAAACCCTACAGTGAATCGATTACACTTTCTTTCACATCCACTGTATTATGATTCCAGCTACTACCATGATGGCATAGCCATCCAGTTTAGCACAGCTTGGTTTGGCTCAGTTCAGATGGATGTGTCCCTTGGTGGAGGTAAAGGGCTGGGGTGGGAGGCAGGGGGGCTGTTTAGGGCAGGCAGGCGCCAAGCAGAGTGGCAGACGCCTCATGTACCAGTGGGTGTTGAGGAATCAGTTTTCTCCGCTGGTCAGCTCCCCAAACGAAGAGATGAATCTGAGAATTGGTTTACCACCTGAGAAGGGGCTCCAAAACTCTCTCCTACTGTACCTATTTATGAACCGCTCCTCCTTGAATGTGATATCGTAGCGTTATAACAAACACACACATCAGCATTTTAATAAACTTTACAGGCTCTGGTGCTTGAAGGTTCTGTTAGGAAATTGCTAACTATGTTTTTTTTACGGAAGAGTTTGGCATTTACTGGGGTAGGAGTGGGGCTGCTGTGAAACAGAAACAGTTGTCTAACATTTTTAAGGAAACTTCCGTAATAGCAATGTTACCTTAGTACTAGCATAGCATTCTTCTTTCTACCCATTCAAGATCCGTAAAGATGGCTGGTGACCACTGTAAAATTAGTTTGTGAAATTCTGAGTTGTCTTTTTCTGGGCCACTTTTTAGCCACCCCAAGGTGGTTTTGGGTCCCAGATCATTGTTCCAGTTCTCTTGCAGACTGCAGCAAGTTCTCTTCTAGGATTCTTCTGTATATTGCTTAATCCATTTTACCCTCAAGCTTTCCAGGCTGTGGTAGGATGAAGCCCTCCCCATAGCATTATGCTGCCTTCACCATAGGGCCTAGCGTTGAGGCCAAAGATGCTCTATTTTGGGTCTCATCAGAATGACCTTCCACTCGGTGTTACCTTCCATCCCTTCTGGCAACTTCTAGCCGAGATTTTTGCCACCTTCTCGTCAAGGCCACTTGTGAAGCACCTGGGCTATTGCTGCAGTGTGCACAGTGTCCTACATTCTAACACCCATCTGTGTTTTCAGAGAACCATATTCCAGATTTCATGTGAATGTTCCTTTGTCTTCATGTCATAGTTTTTGTCAGGAATGGTATAAACCAATCCAGTGAAACACCTGAATTACCCACTGGAGAACTAACTACGAGACTTTTAAAGATTTAATTAATTGCACCACAGCCCATTCAGGTGTGTCATACAATAACAAAGAGGGTGACTACCTACACAATACATTTTTTCAATTTTATATTTGCAATTTATGAACTTTTCCTGTGCAGATCAGTGGCTAAAATTCCTAATTAAATGAATAATTTTGAGAGCCACTGTATAAATGTGTTTATATACAGTATATTATATATACTTACATTTTATTTGTAATTTTCTGTTACATCACTGCCTGTGTTCTGCTGGTAGAGGAGGCTGAGTGAAGTTGACCTGTGGCTGACAGGGTATGAACAGAGATGACAGGTCTGAGATAGACAGGACAGAAAAGAAAGAGAAACTAACATGGCGGGGGACTGAAAATGCCATCCGAGGGCACAGAGGAGTGACATAGCCCCCCTGTGTTTGTGTCCTCAACAGCCACAGCATGGTGTGTGGCGTCCCGTATCACAGCGATAAGTGGATGTCTGACGTGTTGGTGACGGACGGCTCCCAGTGAGATGTCTGTCCTGCCGTGTCTCCAGTCACCCTGTGGTACAACGGGCACTACGTGACCTCATGGAGTTCACATTCGTTATCTTGCCTGGCAAGGGCTCGTTGGGTCTGTTGGGCGGCTGTGACGTGACGTGGTGCCGCTGGTATCAGTTAGGATCGTGACACAAAAGCTTGGGGAGTATTTTCCGCGTTTGGTTCATTCCAATGTGAAACGAGAGACTCTTCTCCGTGTTAAAGTGGCCCAGTGCTGTTCTGGAAGAAAATAAATAGCATTTTGATCACCAGGCTAGTGATGAATAGTGATGGATATTTCTGGACCTCGTTGGTATTGATCCGGATTCTCTACCACCTGGACAACTAACCCCTCTCTCAGATGCCTCCCCTGCTTTACCCAATGGCCATCGCCCCACCCGTGTCTTATTTTACACCTAAGCAGCCTTTTAATGTCCACAAAATGATCCTATAAACAGGAACAGGAAGCCCAGTGACTTTGTGGTCTCCGGATAGGAATACCATCGCTCCACATTCCCTGCCTGGTTAGTGTGACACGTCGGGTCTCTACACCCTCCCTCCCACCTCGTTTCATTACCCCGGCACATCCCAGGTCAGAAATGTCCTATTGACCGCAGCATGCTGACATGCACAACGAAGGGCACATTCGGTTAAGCACTTACAGCTTAACCCAATGCTTGAGATTGCTTTTACGTAATAGCTTTGGCGTGCTTCTGTCAGTGTGTGTTTAAGATGATGTGTCGGGGACAGAATAGGCCTGGAGAAATAGCATTCAAATGTGCATTCATTCTCTGAGCTAGTTTATTCAAGGCAGACCAGGAACATCCATTGAGAATTGGTCACGGTACATATCCATTTGGCGCTTAATCAGTGTAGTTTCCACTGCATGTCAATTCCTACCTCACTATGTGTGGAACAGTGCTCTGGTCTAAAGTACCTCACTGCTTAAGGAACAGGGCTCTGGTCTTAAGTACCTCACTATGTAGGGAACAGGGCTCTGGTCTAAAGTACCTCACTAACTAGGGAACAGGGCTCTGGTCTAATGTACCTCACTATGTAGAGAACAGTGCTCTGGTCTAAAGTACCTCACTAACTAGGGAACAGTGCTCTGGTCTAAAGTACCTCACTATGTAGGGAACAGTGCCCTGGTCTAAAGTACCTCACTAACTAGGGAACAGGACTCTGGTCTAAAGTACCTCACTATGTAGGGAACAGTGCCCTGGTCTAAAGTACCTCACTAACTAGGGAACAGTGCTCTGGTCTAAAGTACCTCACTAACTAGGGAAAAGGGCTCTGGTCTAATGTACCTCACTATGTAGAGAACAGTGCCCTGGTCTAAAGTACCTCACTAACTAGGGAACAGGACTCTGGTCTAATGTACCTCACTATGTAGAGAACAGTGCTCTGGTCTAAAGTAACTTACTATGTAGGGACTAGGGCCCTGTTCAAAAGTACCTCACTATGTAGGGAACAGGACTCTGGTCTAAAGTACCTCACTATGTAAGGAACAGTGCCCTGGTCTAAAGTACCTCACTATGTAGGGAACAGTGCCCTGGTCTAAAGTACCTCACTATGTAGGGAACAGGACTCTGGTCTAATGTACCTCACTAACTAGGGAACAGGGCTCTGGTCTAAAGTAACTTACTATGTAGTGGCTAGGGCCCTGTTCAAAAGGACCTCACTGTGTAGGGAACAGGGCTGCGGTGGTCAAATATAGTTTAATGTAGGGAATACAGTAGCATGCTATTTGGGACTAACCTCCATCTGAGGAGTTGATCAGCAGGGACAATTCTGTAACTAAGTAGCCATGAAGAGCTGGATGACCACTGAAAGACAGACAGACAGATGGACAGATGCACCAAAACACAGGCACAAACACAGACAGACAGAGAGAAAGGGCTCTTTTAGAAAACATGTTTAATTACATAACATGTTGGTTGTTCTGAGAAGGCCTGCTGCAGACTTGCTGGTAGTGAAGGATCTGAAAGTGTCTTTTTGTTTAGCAGCAGCAGAACAGTGTAGTCTAATAGTTGTGGGAAACCGGAGGCAGCCATCAATCTGTGGCAGGAAAAATTAAAGACTGGGAGCAACATGTTTAAAGGAGGATGGGGGGATTGGGGGTGGGGGGGTGGTCATAGGCCAGGCTAATACGAGAAGGAGAGAAGGGTGTGGATATGTGTCGAGGGGGAGCGGTCAAGTGCTGGGAGAGGGGTGGGGCGGGAACCCAAGTATCCAAACAGAGTAGATAGAGTTTTAGCCCCCCTGCAAAATAGAATGTGCTTCAGAGTTCTGAGCTGTCAGGAGCCTCTTGAGCCTGAATGCCAACGGCCTGTTTATCGGCACGATGTAAGGCAGGGAGGACGGAGTGAGGAATTAGCAGCGTCATCGTCGGCCATGTAACCTGATGCCTTCCCGTGATCGTCCACAGCAGCTGGGCAGCCACCATGTACAAAGGAGGTGGAACCAAGCTCCTCATGGAACCATCTCAATCCCAACCCACACCCAAATACCCTCCACCTCAATTTGACTCAGGTGCAACTACAGCACCGCAATTACGAGAACTGGGTTTTCTCACCTTTAAAAACAATTTCATTTCTTGTAGGACTAGTTCAGGTTAGTCTTCTCCCTGTTCTTGGCCGATTACTGCCATCTGCTTCCTGTTTAGTAAACCCCTGGTCCTGACAAAGCCCTTCAGACAAGAGCAATGTGGCCACACCCTTGATGGAAACTTCTAATTCTATAAGTGTAACAGACTGCCAATCTTTGTTATTCCATTTCAGCATAAAGTGTTTAGGGTGAAAGAGCCAAATTCACAATTTGTCATTATGTGGCCAGCAATGTATATTTTTTATAGCCTCTACCGACTGTCACAGTAGGGGGCGATGCTTCTCTTCCGTATTCTTCTCCATGGTGGGGAGGCATTGCAAGATGTCTTGCGGTATATACGCTTAAGTTGCAGACGTGGGGGCCCATAGTGATGTAGCAGGAGATAGAGAATCTCTGTTAGATTCATGCAACATGAGTTGGCCTGTATGCAGAGTTAGAAGGTAACATGAAACATGCCGTCAGGAAAAGAGAGGTGTAAGCACACCAGACTAGACGAGCTGTGTGAAAGTTGTCGGCTGGACTCTTCGTAGCGGTTTAGTGGGGGCCAAGACTTAACCTGAGACCTGCAGGAGTAACTAAGACTTTTGCTTATAAGAACTTGTGCAGCTGAGTTGAAAAAGCATGACACTAATAACATCAGGGTTTTGGCTTCGATTCCCACAGGGGTCCAGTATGAAAACCTTACTGTAAGTCACTCTGGATAAGAGCATCTGTTAATGTACTCAAATCTGAATCACAGATATAAAGTTCTGTCGAGGTGTCATGCAGGCCTTGTTGATTTTTGTAAATGGAACTGATTTGATCCAGCTCTTAGTCCATTGCCAGTACTTATATACACTATTGTACATTATAGTACTACATATAGACAATATCTAGGATGTCAGTTACTCTGACTATGAGGAAACAACTTAGATAAAATGTGTGTTAGTGCAGAAAAGACAACAAAGGAAAACAAATAGGCCTATATTTCAAAACACAGACATTAAGCAGTTGATAGCAATAATTATTATGAAATAATAATTTTTTGACAATGGTACTTACCAAATTGTGTTCCAGTAAAGCAAGCCTGGTTCACTAGAAACTCTGTGTCTACTAACTTCTGGGAAATATCACACTTCACTACCATCTGAATTAATTTCCCTCTGTTCATCCATGCACAATAAATCATGAACATTGGGGGAATAAGGAATGTCTGGATCCATCCCAAAAATCCAATAAAGAAAGGGCCCTCTGACTATGAATGTTCCGACACAGGAAACAGGGACAGAATCCTAGTGTTGAGATCTTGTTTCCCACAAAGAAGCAGGGGTTTGGACTAAACCTTACACAATCGCTAAAATGCTAACACACTGACATACTAACTATTAAAGGTGAATGGTAGATATGATGACATTATCAACACATTGTTAGGTTCTTGTCAAATGGTGAAAACTAATACACGTTAGAACAGCAACGAAACATGCACATCATCAAGCACAACAGCTGCGCATTGGCAGATAAAAACCTCTGCACAGATGTTTGAATCTCCTGTGATTCTAGTTTGAGCATGGTATGGGTGGACTTATGCACTCAGTGCATAAGTAGTAAGCACAGTTCCTTGTTGGACAGAGACATTTATCATTGTCTAACATTTGCAGCACTGTCACCTCATTATAAAATGACCCCACAGTTTACTGTCTACTTCAAATTGGGGTCAACTAGAGTTTAAAAACAGAAAGTTCACAGGCATTTTTGTGCCATTTCCAGGAAGTATGCTAGTGCCAGAAATAATGGGCTTATAAATAAAACTACATAAAAAAGCAGCTCTTTGCAACAAGTTAACTTTTACTCAACTATGGCTAAATGATTTGAGTCTAACCCAATTGTGCTGAAATGGCTCCAAGAAGTGAAACAATGTTCTTGGATCCTGCTACGATGCATCCATGAGTGAAATGGAGTAAGGACTCGGTCTATGGGGTCAGGGTGCAACAGAATGAAAAGGGACTTTGTTCAACTCACTCTGAGAAGTTGAGAGTGAAACAACTTAGTCCAGCCAAACGTCTGGCCGGCTGTTTCAAAAAGGCACTACATGAAATGTATGGAAGGATAGCGAAGGTTTTGCTATCATGCTGACCTGATGGGTATCACTCCTGGAGGCCTGGAATAGAAGCATAGCCTTTTTCTGAAGAAGGAAAAAAATCTCTAAATGTCTACTACAAGTGGATACATATCATAACAGTTTTTCACAATCACTAGCACAGGAAAAAGTTCTATTAACACATTTACACAAACCATGTTCTTGTAGATTTTGTGAAAATTAGGGAAACTAGTCTGAAATTACAGCCAAACCTGAGCCATTTCAATGTTTGTATATTTATTTGAGAGAATGTTGTAAAAAACTGCAATAATAGTGTTTTAAATTCCTCAGCGGGCGTTCAGTAGTCAAAAACATGTGTTGCATGAGTATTGGCAACCCTGCATGAAGTACTTTGTGCACACTCCTCATGCCAAGATATCAGCTTAGCCTATACTGTTTGATGAGGTGAGAAAACACATAACAAGGAATCTGAGACTTTTTATCCATGCACAATCTTTCCAGATCCTTGGTCTTCAGCTCACTTCAAAGGTTTTCACAGGACTTTAGGACAGGGAACTGCGGTGGCTTTGCAAAAGGCCAATTCTGTGGATCTGTGCGAAATCTTTGTATGAGTTTGAAGGTTTGCTTTAGATCAATATTGCTGGAAGATGCAATGACGACCTGCTGTCAGTCTTCTGGCAGAGGCAGACAGATTTTGCTCTAAATCTCCTGGTACTTGACAGAGTCCAACCATCCTAACAAGGTTCTTTGGAAGTAAACCAGCCCCAAAACATCACCTCTCCACCACCACCTGTGATCCATGGAGATTTGCTTTTAACACTCAGACTGTCCTCCTCACTGGTTCCTCATACTGAAAGGTTCAGCTTAAGCTCAATTGATTTAAACCTCTTAATTTTATGATTTAATTGGAGTGTTCTCTGACCTTCCCCATACTGATAGATGAATAAGGGGGTTTGGCATGTGTATCACCGCATATTGATACCCAATGAAACATGAAGCAATAGATTTTTGCTTAGTTTCTGTTGACTTAAATAAAATTTGATTCGGTTCATAAGAATTTCTAGGGGAGCAAATTATGGCAAGACATACAGTGGGGCAAAAAAGTATTTAGTCAGCCACCAATTGTGCAAGTTCTCCCACTTAAAAAGATGAGAGAGGCCTGTAATTTTCATCATAGGTACACTTCAATTCTGAAAGACAAAATGAGAGTTTTTTTCTCCAGAATATCCCATTGTAGGATTTTTAATGAATTTATTGGTAAATGATGGTGGAAAATAAGTATTTGGTCAATAACAAAAGTTCATCTCAATACTTTGTTATATACCCTTTGTTGGAATTGACAGAGGTCAAATGTCGTCACAAGGTATTCACACACTGTTGCTGGTATTTTGGCACATTCCTCCATGCAGATCTCCTCTAGAGCAGTGATGTTTTGGGGCTGTCGCTGGGCAACACGGTCTTTCAACTCCCTCCAAAGATTTCCTATGGGGTTGCGATCTGGTGACTTGCTAGGCCACTCCAGGACCTCGAAATGCTTCTTACGAAGCCACTCCTTCGTTGCCCGGGTGGTGTGTTTGGGATCATTGTCATGCTGAAAGACCCAGCCACATTTAATCTTCAATGCCCTTGCTGATGGAAGGTTTTCACTCAAAATCTCACGATACATGGCCCCATTCATTCTTTCCTTTACACGGATCAGTCGTCCTGGTCCCTTTGCAGAAAAACAGCCCCAAAGCATGATGTTTCCACCCCCATGCTTCACAGTAGGTATGGTGTTCTTTGGATGCAACTCAGAATTCTTTCTTCTCCAAAGACAACGCGTAGAATTTTTACCAAAATCTCTATTTTGGTTTCATCTGACCATATGACATTCTCCCAATCCTCTTCTGGAACATCCAAATGATCTCTAGCAAACCTTAGACGGGCCTGGATATTAAGCAGGGTGACACGTCTGACACTGCAGGATTTGAGTCCCTGGCGGCGTAGTGTGTTACTGATGGGAGCATTTGCTACTTTGGTCCCAGCTCTCTGCAGGTCATTCACTAGGTCCCCCTGTGTGGTTCTGGGATTTTTGCTCACTGTTCTTGTGATCATTTTGACCCCACGGGGTGAGATCTTGCGCGGAGCCCCGGATCGAGGGAGATTATCAGTGGTCTTGTATGTCTTCCATTTTATTATAATTGCTCCCACAGTTGATTTCTTCACTCAAAGCTGCTTACCTATTGCAGATTCAGTCTTCCCAGCCTGGTGCAGGTCTACAATTTTGTTTCTGGTGTCCTTTGACAACTCTTTGGTCTTGGCCATAGTGGAGTTTGGAGTGTGACTGTTTGAGGTTGTGGACAGGTGTCTTTTATACTGATAACAAGTTCAAACAGGTGCCATTAATACAGGTAACGAGTGGAGGACAGAGGAACCTCTTAAAGAAGACGTTACAGGTCTGTGAGAGCCAGAAATCTTGCTTGTTTGTAGGTGACCAAATGGTTATTTTACAGAGAAATTTAACAATAAATTCATAAAAAGATCCTACAATGTCATTTTCTGGATTTTTATTTCTCATTTTGTCTCTCATAGTTGAAGTGTACCTATGATGAAAATTACAGGCGAACTTGCACAATTGGTGGCTGACTAAATACTTTTTTGCCCCACTGTATGTATTTGTTGATTAAGGATGTTTTTCCTTTGAACAATTTAGTCTGAAATAAAGATTATATTTCTAAAATGTTTATGTGCAACATCAAGCCAATGAACAACAAATAACATGCATACCCTGGCATTGATTTTGAAAATATAACTGATCATCCAAAAAAAATATATATATATTTATGGATAGTGATCATATGAAGCCAATTATTATCACATAGTTCTTTGGCTCCTTTTTAAATCATAATGATAACAGAAATCACCCAAATGGCCCTGATCTAAAGTTTACATACCCTTGAATGTTTGGCCTTGTTACAGACACACAAGGTGACATGCACAAGTGAAAATAGCAATTAAATGTCAATTCGATTTCCCACACCTGTGGCTTTTTAAATTGCAATTAGCGTCTGTGTATAAATAATCAATGAGTTTGTTTGCTCTCACATGGATGCACTGAACAGGTTAGATACTGAGCCATGGGGAGAAGAAAAGAACTGTCAAAAGACATGCATAACAAAGTTATGGAACTTTATAAAGATGGAAAAGAATATAAAAATATATCCAAAGCCTTGCAAATGCCAGTCAGTACTGTTCAATCACTTATTAAGAAGTGAAAAACCCACAGGTAACCTCAGGAGAAATACAGGCTGCTTTTGTAAAAGGTATTGTCGTACCACAATACGACGATACTTGAACAAAAATGAGCTGCATGGTCGAGTTGCCAGAAAGAAGCCTTTACTGCACCAATACCACAAAACAGCCAGGTTACAATATGCCCGACAACACCTTACATGCCTCACAGCTTCTGGCACACTGTAATTATGGTCACAACCATAAGCTCTATGTTTGAAGAGGGCTCATCAAGGCCTATAGTGAACAGAATACCATCCCCACTGTGAAGCATAATGGTGGCTCACTGATGTTTTGAGGGTGTGTGAGATCTAAAGGCTCAGGGAATATTGTGAGAATTGATGGCAACATGAATGCAGCATGTTATCAGAAAATACTCACAGACAAATTGCATTCTTCTGATCGAAAACTGAGGATGGGATGCTCTTAGACTTTCCAGCATGACAATACAGTGGTTACAGCTGAAAAAGGTGAAGGTTCTGGAGTGGCCATCACAGTCTCCTGACCTTAATATCTTCAAGCCACCCTGAGGAAATCTCAAACATTCAGTTCATGCAAGACGACCAAAGACTTTGCATGACCTGGAGGCATTTTGCAAAGAAGAATGGGCAGCTATAATAACTGCAAGAATTCGAGGCCTCATTGACAACTATTACAAAAGACTGCTTGCTGTCATTGATGCTAAAGAGGGCAATACACACTATTAAGAACAGGTGCTATGCAGAATTTTGAACAGGGGTCAGTAAAAAGAAATCTTAGTTGCCATGTTTTGTTTTATGATTGTGCCATTCTGTTATGACAAAATGGTACATACAGCTCTGGAAACAATAAACCAGGCAAGCCTAGTTCAACCGGCCCACAATAAAATGCGTTAATCAGAGCTGTCCTCTCAAGAATCAAACCCAGGATTCCCACATGAAAGGCTGCGTTGTTACCCACTACACCACAAAGCTGAACATTTACTGGGTGTCAGTATAGCCTCTTGACATTATAGAATTTTGTCACACATCACGCCGAGTTTGAATATTTCATTAGACACCATAAACCATTATGTTAAACTTTATGACTTCTGCCACTGGCTGTTTTAAAAGCTTATTAGCAAGTAATATGTCACAAGACGTCATTAAGCATTGTGTTAAACTGAGTAACGTTTCTTATTAAGTTTACCACAAATTGCATATATGAACTGTATGGCTTTTGCCAATGGCCCGTTTTAACAGCCATTTGTGAATTATTAGCCATTCGTGAATTACATTGATACAATAACTACTGTATCAATATAGGTGAGGATAACAGACTTTTTCATCAAGTGAAAAGATGTAAGAATCGTGTTGCCAGCAAAGTGTATGTCTTTCCTGAAAAAATCCTAAGTCAGAATTCAGAAATCCACCAGAAATAGCCGCAATATACAGTAGCTCACAGAAGTGAGTACACCCCTCAAATTTTTTTAAATATTTGATTATATCTTTACATGTGACAACACTGAAGGAATACCACTTTGCTACAATGTAAAGTAGTGAGTGTAAATTTGCTGTCCCCTCAAACGCACAGCCATTAATGTCTAAACCACTGGCAACAAAAGTGAGTACACCCCTGTCCAGATTGGCAAAGTGAAAATGTCCAGATTGGCCCAAAGTGTCAATATTTTGTGTGGCCACCATTATTCTCCAGCACTGCCTTAACCCTCTTGGGCATGGAGTTGTCCAAAGCTTCAAAGGTTGCCATTGGAGTCCTCTTCCCCTCCTCCATGACGACATCACAGAGTTGGTGGATGTTAGAGACCTTGCGCTCCTCCATCTTCCATTTGAGGATGCCCCACAGATGCTCAATAGGGTTTAGGTCTGGAGACATGCTTTGCCCATCCATCACCTTTACACTCAGCTTCTTTAGCAAGGCAGTGCTCATCTTGGAGGTTTGTTTGGGGTCGTTATCATGTTTGAATACTGCCCTGCGGCCCAGTCCCCGAAGGAAAGGGATCATGCTCCTGTTCAGTATGTCACAGTACATGTTGGCATTCATTGTTCCCTCAATGAACTCTAGCTCCCCAGTGCTGGCAGCACTCATGCAGCCCCAGACCATGACACTCCCACCACCATGTTTGAATTTAGGCAAGACACACTTGTCTTTGTACTCCTCACCTTGTTGCCGCCACACACGCTTGACACCATCTGAACCAAATACGTTTATCTTGGTCTCATCAGACCACAGGACATAGTTCCAGTAATCCATGTCCTTAGTCTGCTTGTCTTCAGCAAACTGTTTGTGGGCTTTCTTGTGCATCATCTTTAGAAGAGGCTTCCTTCTGGGACGACCAATTTGATGCAGTGTGCGGCATATGGTCTGAGCACTGACAGGCTGACCCCCCACCCCTTCAACCTCTGCAGCAATGCTGGCAGCACTCATACGTCTATTTCCCAAAGACGACCTCTGGATATGACACTGAACAGGTGCACTCAACTCGAGGCCTTTTCTTAGTGGAACCTGTTCTGTTAAACCGCTGTATGGTCTTGGCCAACGTGCTACAGCTCAATTTCAGGGTCTTAGCAATCTTCTTATAGCCTAGGCCATCTTTATGTAGAAAAACTATTATTTTATTCAGATCCTCAGAGAGTTCTTTGCCGTGAAGTGCCATGTTGAACTTACAGTGACCAGTATGAGGGAGTGTGAAAGCGATAACACCAAATTTAACACACCTGCTCCCCATTCACGCCTGAGACCTTGTAACACTAACGAGTCACATGACACATGGGAGGGAAAATGACTGGTTGGGCCCAATTTGGACATTTTCACTTAGGGGTGTACTCACTTTTGTTGCCATTGGTTTAAACATTAATGGCTGTGTGTTGAGTTATTTTGAGGGGACAGCAAATTTACTCTGTTATACAAGCTGTGCACTCACTACTTCACATTGTATCAAAGTGTCATTTCTTCAGTGTTGTCACATGAAAAGATATAATCAAATATTAGTTTTGTGTACTTAGTTTTGTGAGATACTGTAACAGATAACAGTTTCATTTTAGGCTGTCCTGAACAAATCCTCTTTTGCCACTGGCTGTTTTAACAGCTAATTAGCCATTTGTGAATGACATTGATACAGCATCTGTCAATATATGTGACGATAACTGACTTTTTGGTCAAGTGAAAAGACGAGAGAATTGTGTAGCCAGCGAAGTGTTTGTCTATTCTGAACAAACCCTAATATCCACCAGAACTGTTTTATTTTAGGCTTCCTATTTTGTAGCTACATAAAGTTATAGCCAGCTATGTTTTTGTCTGTCCTGAACCTCAGGCATATTGCGTTTTGACTGTTACGTGAGTCTAACTCAGGACCTGTTGTTCCGGAGCCTGGGTCTCTAACCACTACACTATTTAACCAAGGCTACTCAGTCAGTCAGTCAATAAGAGACATTCGCGCTTCTAGGCTGGCTCCACTTAGGCGGTCCGGCAAAAGATAAAGCCCATTTGGTGATTACCTGAACCAAATCTCATTTTACAAGGAAAAGTATTAAAACCACTGCTGTGGTAATCACTATCCTCTTGCAATAGAACCAGCTGGATGGCAAAAACAGTGCAAGTAAAACCTCAAAGGTAATTTGAATAAAAAAATAACTATTCAGAATGACAAAACAGTTGAAAAGAAAAGCTTTGAGTGAGGAAAAGAAGGGTTCAATTCTGGATTTACTTACATCCTGGGTTGCTTACATCTTGAAAATCTCAAAGACGGCGGTTCATAAGAACAAGGTCAAGCAACAGACAGTGGGGACAACGCTACAGACTGGCAGAGGGCGAAAACCACTGTCCACTGACCGAGACCGTCAACTCATTCCATCGTCACTCAACCGTAGGATGACATCATGTGACCTACAAAAATAATGGTGAACAGGAGCTGGGATGAAATGTACGGCGAGGACGGTACAAAACAGGCTCGTAGGGGCAGGGCTGAAGTCATGTAAAGATAGAAAAAAGCCCTTAATCAATGAGAAGCAAAGAAGAGCCAGGCTGAAGTTTGCAAAAGACCATAAATATTGGACCATAGAGTCCAAATCTGGGTTATTCCACCAAATATTGATTTCTGAACTATTTTGTTGTTGATAAATCAATGTGAATTTGTTTTATTTGCATTATTTGAGGTCTTTTTTGGTTATTTTGACCAGTTGTTTATTTCTACAGACAAATACAGTAAATGACAATATTTTTATTTGGAATTTGGGAGAAATGTTGTCAGTACTTTTCAACGACAAAACTGTTCATTTTACTCAAACACATACCTATGAATAGAAAAACCAGAGAAACTGATAATTTTGCAGTGGTCTCTTAATTTTTTCCAGAGCTGTATATTACCAATTCTCCAAGGGTATGCAAACTTTTGAGCAGAACTGTAACTACATGTGCACCAAAAAAAACGTAGTTCTAATGTATTTTAAAGAAGTTAATGACACGTATCTGTCCTACAGCCCACTGCTGAGAGACCCAGGTGTGGTGGCATCTCTGGCCAAGCAGAATGCCAAGATGGCCACCCTGCTACCTCCCGCAGGCACTCAAGTGTTCCACCGCTTCACCCCAGAGTCACTGGCGGAGATCGAGAGGCGGATGGCCGAGGAAGCAAAGGAGCAGGACAGGAAGTTAGATCTGAACATCGAGGTAGCAGAAGAAGACCTGCCGAAGCCATCCGCTGATCTGGAGGCCGGAAAGGCCCTGCCATTTATTTATGGAGATCCACCAGCTGAGCTTCTCAACACACCTCTGGAGGAACTGGATCCATTCTACAAATCACGCAAAGTAAAACTATCATTAACTCTTTAGCAGACACTCTTCTCCAACATAATACTATTATGAATGCCCTTTAGCATACACTCTTCTCCAAAGTGACAAAAGCATAATTTACTCCTGGTTCTGATGTTCGTCTTTTGTTCTGATCACATCCACATTCTTATAGGTCCCAGATTTTTCACCAGGTGTAAATGATTAAAACTGTTACTAGTTCTTACAAGGTGAATAGATAAGATCATGTCAAGATCAGGGTAACATAATATCAAGACATAATGATAATAAACGAATATATATAATAACACAATATCTAGTGTAACCAGAACAACACTATACAGCAGGTAAAGGGTGTCCTCAGTCCCTGTCCCTTAGATTACTAACCTAAGGCTGATAACTTTTTATGTAGTGGTCCTTCAACCTGTACAATGTATATTCATTAATGTTAATTTTGTGTCTTCCAGACCTTTATTGTCATCACCAAGGGGAATACAATCTTCAGGTTCAATGCTGAGCCGGCCTGCTACATCCTGTCGCCTTTCAATCTTCTAAGGAGAGGAGCCATCAAGATTCTCATACATTCATATCCTTTCATTATGATTATACTGTTCTACTTTTCTACAGAGTCTAAGTACAGTAGGTTGATTTGGGCTATGAGAATTAGTGTATAAGTTTATGTTTCCCCAGGTTTGAACACATTGTAATAATTCTATAGATGTTATTGCCTTAACCCAGGTACGTTGTTTAGCATGTTCATCATGTTAACAATCCTGTCCAACTGTGTGTTCATGACGATGAGTGACCCTCCCGCATGGAGTAAAACTGTTGAGTATGTTTCAAACTTCGTTTCACATATTTATTTTGGCTGACTTTAGTGAAAATATGTTGCCTGTTAGTGAACGCAGTTGGTCATTAAAATGTTTGGGTTTTGTATACTTTTCTATAAGAGCATTAGGTTCAAATATCACAGTAACAATAATAAAATATTTATCATGACATTATTCTATGACCCCTCCAAGAACTGCCACCTTAACGTGGTGGAGGGGTTTGAGTACCCGAGTGACCCTAGGAGCTATGTTGTCTGGGGCTATATGCCCCTGGTAGGGTCTCCCAAGGCAAACAGGTCTTAGGCGACGGGTCAGACTAAGAGCGGTTCAAAACCCCTTAATGAAGAATAAAATTTTGAGTACCGTGACGTCGCCCGGTATGGCGCAGCCGGGGCCCCACCCCGGAGCCAGGCCCGGGGTTGGGGCTCGAATGCGAGCGCCTGGTGGCCGGGCCTTCCCCCATGGGGCCCGGCCGGGCTCAGCCCGAACGGGTGACGTGGGGCCGCCCTCCCGTGGGCTCACCACCCACAGGAGGGACCATAAGGGGCCGGTGCAAAGAGGATCGGGCGGCAGTCGAAGGCAGGGGCCTAGACAACCCGATCTCTGGACACGGAAACTGGCTCTAGGGACGTGGAATGTCACCTCGCTGGCGGGGAAGGAGCCTGAGTTAGTGCGTAAGGTTGAGAGGTTCCGATTAGAGGTAGTCGGGATCACCTCTACGCACGGCTTGGGCTCTGGAACCACACTCCTTGAGAGAGGATGGACTCTTCACCACTCTGGAGTTGCCCATGGTGAGAGGCGGCGGGCTGGTGTGGGTTTGCTCATAGCTCCCCAGCTCTGCCGCCATGTGTTGGAGTTTACCCCGGTGAACGAGAGGGTCGTTTCCCTGCGCCTACGGGTCGGGGATAGGTCTCTCACTGTTGTTTGTGCCTACGGGCCGAACGGCAGTGCAGAGTACCCGACCTTCTTGGAGTCTCTGGGAGGGGTGCTGGAAAGTGCTCCGACTGGGGACTCTATTGTTCTACTGGGGGACTTCAACGCCCACGTGGGCAACGACAGTGACACCTGGAGGGGCGTGATTGGGAGGAACGGCCCCCCTGATCTGAACCCGAGTGGTGTTCAGTTATTGGACTTCTGTGCTAGTCACAGTTTGTCCATAACGAACACCATGTTCAAGCATAAGGGTGTCCATCAGTGCACGTGGCACCAGGACACCCTAGGCCGCAGGTCGATGATTGACTTTGTTGTCGTCTCATCTGACCTGCGGCCGTATGTCTTGGACACTCGGGTGAAGAGAGGGGCGGAGCTGTCAACTGATCACCACCTGGTGGTGAGTTGGATCCGATGGCGGGGGAGGAAGCTGGACAGACTCGGCAGGCCCAAGCGTACTGTAAGGGTCTGCTGGGAACGTCTGGCCGAGTCTCCTGTCAGAGAGATCTTTAACTCCCACCTCCGGCAGAGCTTCGACTGGATCCCGAGGGAGGTTGGAGATATTGAGTCCGAGTGGACCATGTTCTCCACCGCCATTGTCGAAGCGGCCGCTCGGAGCTGTGGCCGTAAGGTCTCCGGTGCCTGTTGAGGCGGCAATCCCCGAACCCGGTGGTGGACACCGGAAGTAAGGGATGCCGTCAAGCTGAAGAAGGAGTCCTATCAGGCCTGGTTGGCTTGTGGGACTCCTGAGGCAGCTGACGGGTACCGACAGGCCAAGCGGGCTGCAGCCCGGGTGGTTGTGGAGGCAAAAACTCGGGCCTGGGAGGAGTTCGGTGAGGCCATGGAGAAGGACTATCGGCTGGCCTCGAAGAGATTCTGGCAAACCATCCGGCGCCTCAGGAGAGGGAAACAGTGCCCTACCAACGCTGTTTACAGTAGAGGTGGGCAGCTGTTGACCTCAACTGAGGATGTCGTTGGGCGGTGGAAGGAGTACTTCGAGGATCTCCTCAATCCCGCTGTCACTTCTTCCATTGAGGAAGCAGAGGATGAGGGCTCAGAGGTGGACTCGTCCATCACCCGGGCTGAAGTCACTGAGGTGGTCAAGAAACTCCTCGGTGGCAAGGCACCGGGGGTGGATGAGATCCGCCCTGAGTACCTCAAGTCTCTGGATGTTGTGGGGCTGTCTTGGTTGACACGCCTGTGCAACATCGCGTGGCGGTCGGGGACAGTGCCTCTGGGATGGCAGACCGGGGTGGTGGTCCCTCTTTTTAAGAAGGGGGACCGGAGGGTGTGTTCCAACTATAGGGGGATCACACTTCTCAGCCTGCCCGGGAAAGTCTATGCCAGGGTTCTGGAGAGGAGAATACGGCCGATAGTAGAACCTCAGATTCAGGAGGAACAGTGTGGTTTTCGTCCGGGCCGTGGAACACTGGACCAGCTCTATACCCTCTACGGGGTGTTGGAGGGTTCATGGGAGTTTGCCCAACCAATCCACATGTGTTTTGTGGATTTGGAGAAGGCATTCGACTGTGTACCTCGCGGCATCTTGTGGAGGGTGCTTGGGGAATATGGGGTCCTGGGTCCTTTGCTAAGGGCTGTCAGGTCCCTATACAACCGAAGCAGGAGCTTGGTCCGCATTGCCGGCAGTAAGTCAGACTTGTTCCCAGTGCATGTTGGACTCCGGCAGGGCTGCCCTTTGTCACCGGTTCTGTTTGTAATTTTTATGGACAGAATTTCTAGGCGCAGCCAGGGGCCGGAGGGTGTCAGGTTTGGGGACCACACGATTTCGTCTCTGCTCTTTGCAGATGATGTTGTCGTGTTGGCCCCTTCTAACCAGGACCTTCAGCATGCACTGGGACGGTTTGCAGCCGAGTGTGAAGCGGTGGGGATGAAAATCAGTACCTCCAAATCCGAGGCCATGGTCCTCAGTCGGAAAAGGGTGGCTTGCCCACTTCAGGTTGGTGGAGAGTGCCTGCCTCAAGTGGAGGAGTTTAAGTATCTAGGGGTCTTGTTCACGAGTGAGGGAAGGATGGAACGGGAGATTGACAGACGGATCGGTGCAGCTTCTGCAGTAATGCAGTCGATGTATCGGTCTGTCGTGGTGAAGAAAGAGCTGAGCCGCAAGGCGAAGCTCTCGATTTACCAGTCAATCTACGTTCCTACTCTCACCTATGGTCATGAGCTTTGGGTCATGACCGAAAGGACAAGATCCCGGATACAGGCGGCCGAAATGAGTTTTCTCCGCAGGGTGGCTGGGCGATCCCTTAGAGATAGGGTGAGAAGCTCGGTCACCCGGGAGGAGCTCAGAGTAGAGCCACTGCTCCTCCACATCGAGAGGGGTCAGCTGAGGTGGCTTGGGCATCTTTTTCGGATGCCTCCGGAACGCCTTCCTGGGAAGGTGTTCCGGTCCCGTCCCACCGGGAGGAGACCCCGGGGAAGACCTAGGACACGCTGGAGGGACTATGTCTCCCGGCTGGCCTGGGAACGCCTCGGTGTCCCCCCGGAAGAGCTAGAGGAAGTGTCTGGGGAGAGGGAAGTCTGGGCATCCCTGCTTAGACTGCTGCCCCCGCGACCCGGCCCCGGATAAGCGGAAGAAGATGGATGGATGGATTATTCTATGAACCTTTCCACTCTCTTGTTGGATTTCAGATATGTCTTCACTGGGATCTATACCTTTGAGGCAGGCATTAAAGTCTTGTCCAGAGGCTTCTGCGTTGGAGATTTTACATTCCTTCGAGATCCATGGAACTGGCTGGATTTCATGGTGATAAGCATGGCGTGAGTACTGGGAAAGGGTTGGTCGACGCCCGTCGGCTCAGAAACATTAGGCACAGGGGCAGGTGTTAGAGTGATTGTGTGTATGTTTGTCATGATTAAGGTCAAAGGTCAGGAAGTTAACCACCTCTCCTACCTCCAATACCCAATGACCCTTGTCTCTCTAACTCTCTCCTTTCTACCCTTACCTTTTTCTCTTCCCTGTCAACTTCTCTCTCTCTCTCTACCTCCCTCTCCTAACTCTTTTCTCTCTCTCTCCCTGTATCTGTCTCTCTCCCTGTATCTGTCTCTCTCCCTGTACCTGTCTCTCTCTCCCTGTACCTGTCTCTCTCCCTGTACCTGTATCTCTCCTTGTACCTCTGTCCAGGGACTGACTGGGACAAAAATTCAGCCCTGGCAATGTAGCCTATATTACCACACCTGTACATTCTCACCCAAAGAGATACGCATTGGCTACTTATGTTTGGCTACATATGGTAGAGCTAACAAAATAATAAATAAGCAGTACAGTATGTCACAGTTATTTAAACCTTTAATCTGTAAGTGACTGGCAGACGATGCTCGCTACTTTTTAAAGAGCACATGTTTATAACAAATGCACACATACAGTACTATAAAAAAAAGCAATGGCTGTTGATCTGAGTCTGTTGTACCGCTGTTGTTTTGCTTTTCTCTCTCCCTGTACCTCTCTCTCCCAGTACCTCTGTGTCTCTCCCTGTACCTCTCTCTCCCCGTACCTCTGTGTCTCTCCCTGTACCTCTCTCTCCCCGTACCTCTCTCTCCCCATACCTCTGTGTCTCTCCCTGTACCTCTCTCTCCCCGTACCTCTGTGTCTCTCCCTGTAGCTTTCCATCTACCTGATTTTTACCACCCTGAGTATCTTTCTACCTCTATGTCCCTGTGTCTCTCCCCCTCTCTCTTCATCTCTTCGCCTCCCTCCCTCTTACTTTCTCATAATTCCCTTCTAGACTTCTTGCCTCATCATGGCAGACATACTGGATGAAAATATCCATCCACTTACTAAACAGATCACACATCAGAGAGGGCGTTTCATCGCCGGTCAGGGCCAGGTGTTGGAGTGACTCAGTGTGTGTGTGTGTGTGTGTATGTGTGTCACGAGTAAGGTCAAAGGCCATCTCCAATGGCTTAATGAGTTTGACCCTGGCTTTTATCTCTCCTACCTCCAGTCCCTAGTGCCCCATACTCTATACCTTTCTCTCTCTTCTTTCTACCCTTTTTCTCTCCCTTTTTCTCTCCCTCCAACCTCTCAATCACTCTTCCTATCTACATAATGTCCATCCTGATATTTTGCCTCTCCGCAGGAAACTTCAAAGAATTGAAATATTTGTCCAAATGCAAAAGTGGTTCACACACGCCATACTCTATACACTATTTACAGGAGCCCACGCAGGGCCGGCAGTCAGCCCCTGACTGCTAGGGTGCCGCCGACTGCTAGGGGACAGTGGACCGCAAATGAAATTTTGCAAAGGCCCCGAAAAGGCTAGAGCCTGCACTGAGCCCACTATAAATATTGTCACTGCTCATCAGGTCTGTGGTGCTCCATTGCTAATTTCTCATAATTTCATCAACTTATCCGGAATGAGACATTTGCGCTTAAGTGCTTTATAGGCCCTTTATGGGCTATCTGATTCAAACCAGCAGTTGTTTACTGGAATCTGCTGCTTCTTCTTTCTCTGTATGGTGAGTGGATAATGATGTATATATGTGTAACACTATACAGTTGATCTAGCCAGTTCCAAAAATGTTAAATATAGTGTAAGGCTGTAAGACACATCAAAAGTGTTCAAGGATCCTAGACTACAAAAAGCAATTTCTATGGTGGAGCTCAATGTGATGTACTTTATGCCTGATGTATTTCTGTACATGTAATCATCCATTAAAACGTTAAATGTTTGCGTTTGAACCACAGCCACATCATGATGTATTTCTTAAAGTAACTAGATCTCCATACGGCAACGTATAGGTCACACTTCAGCCTCACAGGGTAGGTTTAATGATAATACACTGATACACTGCTCTTTGGCTTTAGAGAGAGGGACAGTTGGCCAGCTAGAAGTGGACAGGTGCCCCAAGCTAAATATATCTTCTGCTAAACCATATCTTTTACACTAGCAACCGCCTTATCCTCCATGTTAGAAAGAAACAATGAACCAAACGTATACACGAACCGCAGCAGATTTGTTTCATTTTCAACTTTCACCTCTCTATTGTAATATGTTGTTCTGGTTTGTGCCCGGCAGGTACGTCACTGAGTTTGTTGACCTGGGCAATGTGTCGGCCCTCAGGACGTTCCGTGTGCTCCGAGCCCTTAAAACAATCACTGTAATTCCTGGTACGTGTCACTTAAGAAGGTCCTAGTCCCAACAGGGTCTGCCTCGGAACACCTGCTCTGGATCTGGTGTAGCTCAGCTGGGAAACATGTGTCACTAGTATCCTCAAAGCTAGTATTTTCGTTTCAACTGGGATACAAGCATCTGTTGTATTTTATGAACAGAAAGCATTGCGAGCTATACAAAATGTTTTGCTATTAATGAATTGCCCAAAAGCACTGAAATAATTACAGTGGATCAAATTATTGTTTGAATAAGCAAAATCAAATGTTTATATTCTTGGGTTTTTAATCATACATATTTATTTATTCAGAGTGTAGCTGACATTATTTTGATGTTTTCAGGTCTTAAAACCATTGTGGGGGCTCTTATCCAGTCAGTGAAGAAGTTAGCTGACGTGATGATCCTAACAGTTTTCTGCTTGGCGGTGTTCGCCCTGGTCGGACTGCAATTGTTCATGGGAAACCTGAGGCAGAAGTGTGTTTACTGGCCTTTCAATATTACATATTTCCATAACATCACATTGGACAACAGGACATGGGACTTCAATGAGTACATCAACGACAACGGTATTGACAGGCTTTTAATGGCACATTCAGGTTTACTAAATTAGTCGTAAAAAAACAACAACACAGAAATTAAAGTCTGGATTACAAAAGTGAACAATTATTCATAAATGCATTTATGGGGGAAGGAGAACTTCCTAGAGCAACAATTTTATAGGAAAAGAGAAATGAAAAGGGATCTGGGTGTGGTTTACTGCCAAGAGAAACATTACTCCATTCCCCAGACCCCAAAACCTTCATTGTCCACATAGGACTGGGGGGCTGCTAAAACAATAAACACAGTTAAACAAGCATTCCTGAATAGACAGCTAAGGCTTCAAAAACACAGTTCAACAAAGGCTAACCCGAAAATGCTATAACACACAAGCACAATGACAGTCAGTTTATTCACATATTAGTGTTGGAACATCTGTTCCTATGGATTGTCAGTAAACAGGAAATAGCTGTCTATTACCATCAACGAAAACAGGACACAGAGACAGATTCAGAGAACTGGCGCAAGAGAACCCTTTTTATTAATGCCACAAATCATAGATTCCTTAGAATTCCTTGAACTCTCTATACACCCTAATTCCTAATTCCACAGAGACTATGTGGCTGGTTTGGAGTAAGTACCCAAAGTATACTCATGATTTAAATAAACATTTGAAATGAATATGGAATACATCGTATGTTTACTAAAATGCTAAAGTAAAGTAAAACCCCATTTCCCAAAAAGTTGGGACACAGCATAAAATGCTAATAAAAACAGATTGCAACAATGTACAAATCATTTATCCTTATATTTAATTGAAAATAGTACAAAGACAACATATTGAATGTTGAAACTGAGAAATGTTTTAGTTTTTGAAAAAATACATGACCATTTAGAATTTGATGCCAGCAACAAGTTGGGACAGGAGCATGTTTACTGCTGTGTTCAATACCGCTGTATTTATTTATAAAGCCCTTTTTACAACAGCAGTTGTCACCTTAAACCCCAAGGAGCAAACAACAGTAGTGTTGAATTTCAGTGGCTAGGACAAACTCTCTAAGAAGGCCGAATTTTAGGAAGAAACCTATAGAGGACCCAGGCTCAGTGGGGTGACCAGTCCTCTTCTGGCTGTGCCGGGTGAGATATTAAGAGTCCAATTGGAATAATTATTACATTTCTCTGGGCTAAATCCAGAGTCTATTTGATTTTAGACTAGGTCAAAAGTATGACCAGGTGGACAAGGACAGGGACACCGGGACAGCAACGGGCCCCCCAAACCAGGTACTCCGCAGGTGTAGACCAGGACCTCATGTCCTCCTAAAGATTAAAACGGGAGGAGACTGAGAAAAGTTAGAAAGTGCATCACCTCTTTTTTTAACAATACTCTGTAAGCGTTTAGGAACTGAGGAGACCAATTGCTGTAGTATGGAGCCATGATTTTTTAAATACTGGAATGTGGTTTGGCATTGTCTTGATCATGACCATCTGATCATGGCCATCCAGTATTGTTTTTTGGCCTTGTCCCTTGCATACAAGATTTCTCCGGATTCTCTCTTTCAATGATAAAATGTGCTGTAGATGATGCAATGTAGATAAACCCTTCCTCATCCTCACTTGTGACAAGCCCATCCTCTCTGGAATGATCTTTTAATACTCAATCATGTTATTGACCTGTTACCAACTGACCAAATTAGATATGTGAAATTCCACCAGGTTTATTTTTTTTTAGAATTACACAACTTTTCCAGTATTTTGTTGCCTCTGTCCCAACATTTTTGAAAGGTGTGGCTGGCATTACATTTAAAGTGGGCATTTATTTTTCAAGAAGCAATAAAATGTCTCAATTTCAACATCTGACATGTTGTCTTTGTACTATTTTCTATTGAATATAGGGTTTAAATGATTTTTGTAATGAACACCAGGACCAGGGGTTTGAGATTCCAATTGCGGAACGCAACTGTCGATTTATTAGCAAAAGCACAAGGGACACGGCACGAGCAGAACGAGAGAGACAGGCGAAGGCAACAGAATAGGCAGGGGCAGGCAGGCAGGATAATCCACTGGGCAGGCAGGCAGGTCAAGAGGCAGGTTTTCTATACACAGAGACAAACGGGGACAGGGCAAGGAGAGGAGAAAACAACAGGCTGGGAATGAATGACAAGGAAGAGCGCAATGCGAAGGCTTGGCAGGTCCACTACGAACAACACCTCACACCTGAGTGGAGGTGGAGGACAGGCTAATAAAGAGGGAGAACGAGGCGCAGGTGTTCAGTATTCCGGTGATTGGGTGCAGTATACACTGGGTTGTGCGGGCGTAGTGGTGGCTGGCAAGGGGTGCGAGAGGGAGGAGCTGGAGCAGGAACGACGCTAGAACCTCACAATTTGCACATCATTGCATTCCGTTTTAATTAACATTTTGTGCAGCGTCCCAACTTTTATGGAAATGGGGTTGTACACTAATGTATGAAATAAGTGGATCCGTTTTAACACATTTAAGTAAACTCATTGCTATAGTACTTAAATACCTTTTTAATACCATATTGTGTACTAAAGTACAACTTCAGTGGATCCAAAATAATACACTTGAATATACTAATTTGGGGCGTGGGTACAGTACCTCTAATTTTCATCATGTGCACTTGAAGATGGTCTTGTCCAACTACATTAGCAAAAAGTCTGGCAAAACAAACTGTGCTCTAATTGTGGCCCTCCGGTTTCCTCCAGAAAACCATTACTACCTCCCGGGGATGATAGATCCTCTGCTTTGTGGAAACGCTTCTGATGCTGGGTACGTTTTCCGGAAATCAAAGTCTCGACTGTGCAATACATGGTGCAAAGTCTTTGCATTCATATTTTTTAATAACAACTAATAATCATTCCTATTCAATTTGTGGTGCCACCTGGACATTTGACAGACTATGCCCTGAAGGATACAAGTGTTTCAAGGCTGGAAAGAATCCCAACTTTGGATACACAAGTTATGACAGTTTTGGATGGGCCTACCTTGCACTGTTTCGACTGATGACACAGGATTTCTGGGAAAATCTTTTCCAGTTGGTACGTGCTTCCAACTACTGAAATGAACGATTAATAAAAATATAGCTAATAGTAAAATGTGCAGTTATCTACACCTATAGCACCTGTGGATGTCCTAGGGTCATATGAGTCAACATTATGTGGCATCAGAAAATATTTTTTATATTGTGTACTCTTGCTTTCTACTGGTGAAGTAACTGGACTTTTATTTTTTATTTTCCTCAGACTCTTCGCTCGGCAGGGAAAACCTACATGATCTTCTTTGTGGTGGTGATCTTCCTGGGTTCCTTCTACCTGATCAACCTCATCCTGGCTGTGGTGGCCATGGCTTATGCAGAGCAGAACGAGGCCACTATGGCCGAGGCAAAAGAGAAAGAGGCGGAATATGCCAGGATCATGGAGCAACTAATGGAACGTAAAGAGACGGAGGTCAGCAAGGCAACTCTCTGATGTGTGACCAACTTTCTATGCATATAAAGAGCTTTGAGAAGCTGAAGAAATGTGGTAAATGTGTGGTATATCCATTTGATCTAATGATGGGTGACTCTATTTAAATCTATATTTATATGTACAATCAAATGACATGCCTAGTAACCCTACTAGTGTGTTGAAAGGCCCAGGAAGGACTTTTGGGTGAATATTTTCACATCATAGAGCTGAAACTTTGAAATTAAGTGTAAATGCTCTGTGGTTGGAATGTTACTTAAGGCCAACTATATGTCACAGGACAAATAATATTTTATGTGTAAGGCTGCAGTCTATCAGCCATTCCGCACTGTGCACTGAGATGTTTTCCAATTGGTTTCCACACAATCCAGCTGAACATTTTAAGGTGATTTAAAAATAGAAATGGTGCATGAGGACTTTTGTTTGCAGATTAATGCAATGTTGGTTGTTAGCATCCTTAATTTGTTTGATTCAGTACAGGGATTTACTGAATTTTTCCCTGACAGAGACTTGAAAGGCATCAAGAACACCATGAACATGCTAAGATCGCTGGCAGCCAGACGTCACTGCCCAGTCCAAAATCTGAAAATAAGGAAGTTGAAAAGTCTGTTGAAATGGTTGCTGTTGATGATGAGTCCGGTTTCAACATGAATGACAAGGCTTTACAAGACACCAATGGAGGCCTTATGGTTAGAGCCAACTCTGAAAGGGTCCTAACAGACCAGGAGGTAGGCCACAGGGAACTGATGTGTTTTTGTGTGCTCTGATCGAAACAGTACCTGATTGAACATGTACTTTTCTAAATTTTAGCATGGTTTCAGTTACTTTGGTGAATGACTAAATCAGTAGACATATTCAATTAAGCTCAGCTTTGCTCTGTAAGTTGTTTTTCTTTGGTCTAGTCTGTCGCGGTGTTGAGGAAGGCCAGAGAAAACAAAGATCAGCTGGAAGTAGCAGATCTGCAGGAGAAGACACCCAGTTTGCCTAGTGTCTACAGTCAAGATGACTCGAACGGTAACTGTCACAAATCAAAATGTATACAAGAGAAACAAAAGATGGCTGCCCATATCATTACGGATCCCCAACCAATATTAAACAGTTAGCAGCAGACATTATGGGCTAAAGTCATCAAACTTTCTTTAAATGTAAACCCGATGTAGGAAATTAGGTGAAAGATGACTCACTATCCTATGTCTGTCTGTCCCTGTCGGTAAGCTTCAAATTGCGAGACCTGTTCCTCTTTGCAAATGCAATTTGTCAATGTTTGTAATTGTGTTTTAGTTACATTACAGTAACAGTACTTTTCCATGTGGTGTTTTGGTTATTTTGTCCAACCCCTGTAATGTAATATCTGTGTTCTTATTGGCTCCTGTACACTCTAAAAAGATTCCTGGAGGGCCCTTTAGGGGCTCTTCACATTGAAACTGTGGGTTAAGTTCTTCCAAGAATCCCTTTGGAACGGTTCCTTGAGTAACAAATAACAATAGTTCATTACAATACTCTGACATTTTTCTATGAAGAACCTTAAGGGGTTCCCCCACTGTTTCAAATGATATTCCAATAACCTTTCATTTTTTTTAGTGTATTAATGCAACAGGTCATGGGTATGAAGGTTGGTGGCTTGGTGTTAAGCTTGTCAAACAACATGCTATTCCTTTACTCCAATTGTTAAGCCAGACTAACAACACCCTGGTCGTTTACCTTCACCAGATCTGGAGGTGGATCTTAGGCCCTGCCCCCCTTGTTGGTACAAGTTTTCAGATATATTCTTGAAATGGAACTGCTGTGTGCCTTGGGTGACCTTCAAAAAGTGGATGTACCTCATAGTGATGGATCCATTCGTGGACTTGGGCATCACAATATGCATTGTTCTCAACACCATGTTCATGGCCATGGAACATTACCCAATGACAGCGGAGTTCGAGGATGTGCTGAGCGTTGGGAACTTGGTGAGTTACCTTCTTCAATGACGCTCGTCTTCAACACTTCGGGGTTAGGAATACCATGGAATTGTTTTTTGAAAAACAATCCTCTTGTGCAGGTTTTCACTGGAATCTTCACAGCAGAGATGGTCCTAAAGCTCATTGCCATGGATCCATATTACTACTTCCAGGTTGGGTGGAACATCTTCGACAGCATCATTGTAACCATGAGCCTGGTGGAGCTGGGGCTGGCCAATGTTCAGGGTCTGTCCGTTCTCCGATCCTTCCGTCTGGTGAGACTTCCTCCACCCAGTTTAGAAAAACGCTCTTTCACTGTAATTGTGAAGTGGAACCACAACATATTATCTTTATCTTCTGTATCCATGTCTATAAGGTATTTTTGTGGATTGTCCATGTAGCAATATAATTATAGAACCTAATCAACAATAGTGTTTTTATTAACCCTCTTCCAAGAATGTCCTTTTTCACAACTGCCAACAAAACATATACAAAAAATATGTATTGGTGTAATCAATACATGAATGTAACAGTAAAATACAACAACAAAATAAAAACTGGATATAAAATAATGTAACACCAGCTATATTTACTAAGTTAAATTGAAATGCTTTTTACCCCAACTAGAACTATACTTCTGTGCAATCTATTAATGTCTGATTGTTTCGGGGCAGATGCGTGTATTCAAGCTGGCAAAATCCTGGCCTACGCTCAACATGCTGATCAAGATCATTGGTAACTCTGTGGGGGCCCTGGGGAACCTCACCCTGGTCCTGGCTATCATCGTCTTCATCTTTGCTGTGGTGGGCATGCAACTGTTTGGGAAGAGCTACAGAGAATGCGTGTGTAAGATCTCTGGAGACTGCACACTGCCTCGGTGGCACATGCAAGACTTCTTCCATGCTTTCCTCATCATCTTCCGGGTGCTGTGCGGCGAGTGGATCGAGACCATGTGGGACTGCATGGAGGTGGCCGGCCAGGGCATGTGTCTTATTGTATTCATGATGGTCATGGTCATTGGTAACCTAGTGGTAAGTGATGGATATAATAATGGGTGGGCACTTCGTGAGTGATTTAAATGGTCTATTGTAATTTCACTCTTAAAAAGAAAAGGTTATTGGAATATCCTTCACTTTTGAACTGTGGGGGAACCCCTATGTTCTTGAAGGCAAAATGTATTTTAAAGAGATATTTATATTTACTCAAAGAACCATATCAGCAAACTAACCAATGAAAAATCTACTTCAAATGTTTTTTTAAGCAACCATTAAAAACATGTTATTTGAAAATGTAGTGGTTTTCCCAAAGTTTCAATGTGAAGAATCCCTAAAGGACCCTCCTTTAACAGTTTATTTTTAGTGTACATGATTGTGGAAGTAGACTTAGGTAAAGTGAAGATACCACAGATCCAGACATCACTGAGGTAACGCTGTTTGGTGATTCATAAGATGACAAGGATAAATAATTGTATCCGATGTGGTAACAAAAGCTTGACCACAAATATGCCAGAGGCCGAGATGGCTTCATATGTGAAACCTCCGGAAAATCCCAGCGACTAACAAAAGCAACAACTACGATTAGACACCATTCATTAGTGAGAAGGACTATTATTAGCTTCATGGCACTGGCTAGCCATCCTGACCTTGAGGTGTTTGGGGATCCACTGGAGAAGGTGGCATATAGAAGGTGGCATATAGAAGGTAGCGGAGGGCTTACAAGAATGGTGGAGCGAGCAGCCTGAACTCTACTAACGTGGTAATTGATCACACATATCGAATACCAATTGGTAACAATCTGTGCAGTCGGGTCACATGCCACGATTATTGTCAGTCCGGCAATATCAACAATCAGACACATTTGGCAGCTAAATGCTTCAGTACCCTGGTGCAAAGACACAGGGGACAATATTTAGAAATACTGAATGATTAAATGTTATTTCATCCATACACAGGTGCTGAACCTCTTCCTTGCCTTGCTGCTGAGCTCGTTCAGTGGGGACAATTTGGCGGCTCCGGAGGAGGATGGAGAGATGAACAACCTGCAGATTGCCATTAATAGGATCACAAATGCCATTGACTGGGCCAAAGTCTACATCATTAAACAGTTCCAGATTATTGTCGGGAAGAAGTCAAACGGATGTGGTGATGAGGCTGATGGTGTTGTGGGTGGAAGTAATGGGAACATAGACATCCTCCAGAAGGACAACCCTAACCCTAACCCTAACCCCAACCCTAACCCCAACCCTAACCCCACTGACGACCCAACAGCTTTGGAGCTGAAAATGCTGGACATTTGGGTGGACGATGTACACCCAAGTGGATTTCTTACAACTGCTGAATTGACAGTAGATGTACCCATTGCCAAAATGGAGTCGGATAATGAAGATGATAATGAGGATGATAATGATGATGATAACGATGATGGCTCAGAAAAGGATATTAAAGACCATACTGAGGTAATAATGCATTAGTGACAAGTAAAACATAACATAGACTTTTGATATGTTGAGTATTCATGCAACACAACATCTACCAAACATTTTTCTATATTTCTATATTATCAGACCCAGATAATGATATTAAGATAATGTACAGCCTAGGAAACAGAAAATACATACATCTATATCTGACGGAGACATTAATAAAATATGCTTGCTGACAAAAAGCAGTGAGGGAAAACAGTGAGTTTTTTTGCTAATGTATTTATATACAATGCCTTCAGAAACTATTATTCTCTTTTTCCACATGTGTTATTGACTTAGATTATACACAAAATGTCAATTGGCACAACACCCTAAAATGAAAAAGCAATAACACATCTTTTTTTAATATCTAATATTTTTAAGTACAGTATTCAGACCTGTATGACCAAACTGAGTAACCAGACAAAAAGGGCTTTGGTCAGGTAGGTGACCAAGTACCCAAATGGACAAAGATTCAGAGTTTCTGTGCTGAGATCTTGCGGAAGGAATCTTGCCAAAAGTTTGCGTAAGGGCCTCACCAAGGTTGCCACAATATGTGATAAATGCATTTTAACGCTACTTAATGTGAGGTATCACAGCACTGGGCTAAAGGTTTGGGTTCTGCTGAGCTGAAGGATGTGAAACACAACCTACCAACAGCTATTTTCTTCGGGATTATTCCTCTAACGTTACTGCACCTAACATAAAATATATTTTACAAATTTGGCTGTCAAATATTCAGGTTTAAATAGCCTACTTATTCCAATGAGACCAAGTTGCAGGAGCAAAAAGATTCTCTGGTCTGATAAGATCAACAAATGATTCGGCTTGAATGCCAATTCTCTATGTGAAACATTGTGGTGGAAGCATCATGCTATGGGGATTCTTCTCAGTGGCAGGTTGGAAGTGTCAGGACTAAGGGAAGTATATACAGAGCAAAATACAAACCCAATTCCAAAAAAGTTGGGACATAGTACAATTGTGAATAAAAACAGAATGCAATGATGTGGAAGTTTCAAATTTCAACATTTTATTCAGAATACAACATAGATGACATATCAAATGTTTAAACTGAGAAAATGTATCACTTTAAGGGAAAAATAAGTTGATTTTAAATGTCATGGCATCAACACATCTCAAAAAAGTTGGGACAAGGTCATGTTTACCACTGTGTGGCATCCCCTCTTCTTTTTATAACAGACTGCAAACATCTGGAGACTGAGGAGACAAGTTGCTCAAGTTTATGAAAAGGAATGTTTGTCTAATACAGGCTTCTAGTTGCTCAACTGTCTTAGGTCTTCGTTGTCGCACCTTCCTCTTTATGATGCGCCAAATGTTTTCTATGGGTGAAAGATCAGGTCTGCAGGCTTGCCATTTCAGTACCCGGATCCTTCTTCTATGCAGCCATGACATTGTAATTGATGCAGTATGTGGTCTGGCATTGTCATGTTGGAAAATGCAAGGTCTTCCCTGAAAGAGACAACGTCTGGATGGGAGCATATGTTGTTCTAGAACTTGGATATAACTGTCAGCATTGATGGTGCCTTTCCAGATGTGTAGGCTGCCCATGCCACACGCACTCATGCAACGCCATACCATCAGAGATGCAGGCTTCTGAACTGAGCGCTGATAACAACTTGGGTTGTCCTTGTCCTCTTTAGTCCGGATGACATGGCGTCCCAGTTTTCCAAAATGAACTTCAAATTTTGATAGTCTGACCACAGAACACTTTTCCACTTTGCCACAGTCCATTTTAAATGATCCTTGGCCCAGAGGAAACGCCTGCGCTTCTGGATCCTGTTTAGATACGGCTTCTTTTTTGACCTATAGAGTATTAGCCGGCAACGGCAAATGGCACGGTGGATTGTGTTCACCGACAATGTTTTCTGGAAGTATTCCTGAGCCCATGTTGTGATTTCCATTACAGTATAATTCCTGTATGTGATGCAGTGCCGTCACGGGCATCCAGTATGGTTTTCCGGCCTTGACCCTTACGCACAGAGATTGTTCCAGATTGTCTGAATCTTTGAATTATATTATGCACTGTAGATGATGATAACTTCAAACTCTTTGCAATATTTCTCTGAGAAACTCCTTTCTGATATTGCTCCACTATTTTTCGCCGCAGCATTGGGGGAATTGGTGATCCTCTGTGCATCTTGACTTCTGAGAGACACTGCCACTCTGAGAGGCTTTTTTCAAACCCAATCATGTTGCCAATTGACATAATAAGTTGCAAATTGGTCCTCCAGCTGTTCCTTATCTGTATATTTAACTTTTCCAGCCTCTTATTGCTACCTCTCCCAACATTTTTGGAATGTGTAGCTCTCATGAATTCCAAAATGAGCCAATATTTGGCATGACATTACAAAATGTCTCACTTTCAACATTCAATAGCATAGCATAGCATCGTCTTCCGCTTATCCGGGGCCGGGTCGCGGGGGCAGCAGTCTAAGCAGGGATGCCCAGACTTCCCTCTCCCCAGACACTTCCTCCAGCTCTTCCGGGGGGACACCGAGGCGTTCCCAGGCCAGCCGGGAGACATAGTCCCTCCAGCGTGTCCTAGGTCTTCCCCGGGGTCTCTTCCCGGTGGGACGGGACCGGAACACCTTCCCAGGAAGGTGTTCCGGAGGCATCCGAAACAGATGCCCAAGCCACCTCAGCTGACCCCTCTCGATGTGGAGGAGCAGCGGCTCTACTCTGAGCTCCTCCCGGGTGACCGAGCTTCTCACCCTATCTCTAAGGGATCGCCCAGCCACCCTGCGGAGAAAGCTCATTTCGGCCGCCTGTATCCGGGATCTTGTCCTTTCGGTCATGACCCAAAGCTCATGACCATAGGTGAGAGTAGGAACGTAGATTGACCGGTAAATCGAGAGCTTCGCCTTGCGGCTCAGCTCTTTCTTCACCACGACAGACCGATACATCGACCGCATTACTGCAGAAGCTGCACCGATCCGTCTGTCAATCTCCCGTTCCATCCTTCCCTCACTCGTGAACAGGACCCCTAGATACTTAAACTCCTCCACTTGAGGCAGGCACTCTCCACCAACCTGAAGTGGGCAAGCCACCCTTTTCCGACTGAGGACCATGGCCTCGGATTTGGAGGTACTGATTTTCATCCCCACCGCTTCACACTCGGCTGCAAACCGTCCAAGTGCATGCTGAAGGTCCTGGCTTGAAGGGGCCAACACGACAACATCATCCGCAAAGAGCAGAGACGAAATCGTGTGGTCCCCAAACCTGACAACCTCCGGCCCCTGGCTGCGCCTAGAAATTCTGTCCATAAAAATTACGAACAGAACCGGTGACAAAGGGCAGCCCTGCCGGAGTCCAACATGCACAGGGAACAAGTCTGACTTACTGCCGGCAATGCGGACCAAGCTCCTGTTTCGGTCGTACAGGGACCTGACAGCCCTTAGCAAAGGACCCAGGACCCCATATTCCCGAAGCACTCTCCACAGGATGCCGCGAGGGACACAGTCGAATGCCTTCTCCAAATCCACAAAACACATGTGGACTGGTTGGGCAAACTCCCATGAACCCTCCATCACCCCGTAGAGGGTATAGAGCTGGTCCAGTGTTCCACGGCCTGGACGAAAACCACACTGTTCCTCCTGAATCCGAGGTTCTACTATCGGCCGTATTCTCCTCTCCAGAACCCTGGCATAGACTTTCCCGGGGAGGCTGAGAAGTGTGATCCCCCTATAGTTGGAACACACCCTCCGGTCCCCCTTCTTATAAAGAGGGACCACCACCCCGGTCTGCCATCCCAGAGGCACTGTCCCCGACTGCCACGCGATGTTGCACAGGCGTGTCAGCCAAGACAGCCCCACAACATCCAGAGACTTGAGGTACTCAGGGCGGATCTCATCCACCCCCGGTGCCTTGCCACCGAGGAGTTTCTTAACCACCTCGGTGACTTCAGCCCGGGTGATGGACGAGTCTACCTCTGAGCCCTCATCCTCTGCTTCCTCAATGGAAGACGTATCGGCGGGATTGAGGAGATCCTCGAAGTACTCCTTCCACCGCCCGACGACATCCCCAGTTGAGGTCAACAGCTGCCCACCTCTACTGTAAACAGCGTTGGTAGGGCACTGTTTCCCTCTCCTGAGGCGCCGGATGGTTTGCCAGAATCTCTTCGAGGCCAGCCGATAGTCCTTCTCCATGGCCTCACCGAACTCCTCCCAGGCCCGAGTTTTTGCCTCCACAACCACCCGGGCTGCAGTCCGCTTGGCCTGTCGGTACCCGTCAGCTGCCTCTGGAGTCCCACAAGCCAACCAGGCCTGATAGGACTCCTTCTTCAGCTTGACAGCATCCCTTACTTCCGGTGTCCACCACCGGGTTCGGGGATTGCCGCCTCGACAGGCACCGGAGACCTTACGGCCACAGCTCCGAGCGGCCGCTTCGACAATGGCGGTGGAGAACATGGTCCACTCGGACTCAATATCTCCAGCCTCCCTCGGGATCCAGTCAAAGCTCTGCCGGAGGTGGGAGTTAAAGATCTCTCTGACAGGAGACTCGGCCAGACGTTCCCAGCAGACCCATACAGTACGCTTGGGCCTGCCGAGTCTGTCCAGCTTCCTCCCCCGCCATCGGATCCAACTCACAACCAGGTGGTGATCAGTTGACAGCTCCGCCCCTCTCTTCACCCGAGTGTCCAAGACATGTGGCCGCAGGTCAGATGAAACGACAACAAAGTCGATCATCGACCTGCGGCCTAGGGTGTCCTGGTGCCACGTGCACTGATGGACACCCTTATGCTTGAACATGGTGTTCGTTATGGACAAACTGTGACTAGCACAGAAGTCCAATAACTGAACACTGCTCGGGTTCAGATCAGGGGGGCCGTTCCTCCCAATCACGCCCCTCCAGGTGTCACTGTCGTTGCCCACGTGGGCGTTGAAGTCCCCCAGTAGAACGATAGAGTCCCCAGTCGGAGCACTTTCCAGCACCCCTCCCAGAGACTCCAAGAAGGTCGGGTACTCTGCACTGCCGTTCGGCCCGTAGGCACAAACAACAGTGAGAGACCTATCCCCGACCCGTAGGCGCAGGGAAACGACCCTCTCGTTCACCGGGGTAAACTCCAACACATGGCGGCAGAGCTGGGGAGCTATAAGCAAACCCACACCAGCCCGCCGCCTCTCACCATGGGCAACTCCAGAGTGGTGAAGAGTCCATCCTCTCTCAAGGAGTACGGTTCCAGAGCCCAAGCCGTGCGTAGAGGTGATCCCGACTACCTCTAGTCGGAACCTCTCAACCTCACGCACCATCTCAGGCTCCTTCCCCGCCAGCGAGGTGACATTCCACGTCCCTAGAGCTAGTTTCCGTGTCCGGGGATCGGGTTGTCTAGGCCCCCGCCTTCGACTGCCGCCCGATCCTCTCTGCACCGGCCCCTTATGGTCCCTCCTGTGGGTGGTGAGCCCACGGGAGGGCGGCCCCATGTCGCTCGTTCGGGCTGGGCCCGGCCGGGCCCCATGGGGAAAGGCCCGGCCACCAGGCGCTCGCGAACGAGCCCCAACCCAATTCAATATTTTATCTATATTCTATTGTGAAATATACCTTTATGAGATTTGTAAACTATTCCATTCCTTTTTTACTCACAATTTGCACCATGTCAATGAAACACATTATTGCTTTGCATAGTGAAAAAGGCCATGGAACGGTGTGATGTGCATGAGTTTAAATAAATAAAAAAGGGTTCATAATAATATGCAAAGTAAGCAACATATTCATAAAGACCAGCATTCTTTACAGTTACTTAGATGCTGTTAAAATTGACTTTCCTGGATCTTCTGTTGCTCTGTAAACTGGTAATTTAGTCATTATGCATCCACTGTAACAACGTCATTATAACGTTTTTGTAATTGGGCTTAATTTCATTCCTGGGCTAATTTATTTCCTGTGACAATGGACCAGATGTGGGCTAGGGACCCCACATTGGGTCGGACTGGGCCCGAATTTTCAGGCACGATTACATCTTTTAGTTAGAATACGTTCTAACTAAAAGATGTGGGGAATTTATCTGCATGAATAGGGAGAAAACCTGATTCTCTAATCTAGAGTTCTGTCCTATTACAGTTAACACAGTTTGTAGCGGACAATGCCTCTTCAATCTGCAGCACAGTGGACAATCCTTCTGAAGTGGAGGAAGAGGAGGAGGAAGAGTTAGACCCCACCAGCCCTGAGAACTGCTGGACTGACAGTAAGGGAATCCTCCTTTCACATACAGTTGCAAAGGGAGGGTATATTTCTGGAAATCACTACGTTTTAGTAAACCACCAGTATGTTTCAAGGATTTATGTTTGGTACAGTATCAGTAAATATCCAGTGGTCATTTTGGGTACATTTCAAAGTCACAGTTATTTTTTATAAAATACACTGAATAATACAGTCATTCCAAACAGTTACATTCTTGTGACATGGCACACGGCATCTACGCAGTAAGAATTAAGAAATATATCAAGCAAAAATATAGCTAAGAAATATGAACATATAGCAAAAATATACTTAATGTAAAATAAAAGCAATTTTAAAGGTAGAATGGGGAAAATGTTTTGTAACACGTTGTACAACCGTAGAACATTTTTATTTCTAACACTTAGCTCCTGGCTGATGAAGGGCACAAGCTCTTACTGTAGCATTCCCGGCTGAACAGATGCAATTTACTCTCATGGAACTGATGTTTATAAAAGGATTTAATTTCCATAAAACACTGTAAGAGCTGTATGAACAAACAGACAAACTTCAGACATACTTACTGCATGTAAATAGCCATAAACATACAAACCACAGAATCCACATGTGCAATCTAATTAGCCTACTACACCATAGTGTGATAATAAAATCACATTCTAATATACAGGCTAATGTAATAACATTGTTTTATTGTACTGTAGCAAGCCTGAATAATATTAATTGTTTTTAATTACAACAATCTCCCTTGAGTGCAATGTGAACTAAATTAATTACACACACTATGCATAACAACATTAACAAATGAAATTGTCATCGCTGATATCCAAAACCTATGCTAACGACACACTAAACGTTAGCTATTCATGTTTTTTACTCTTTGCTGTTTTTTTTATACAGCATTATGATTAAACCCTTTTCTGTATGGTTGGTTCTACCAACAGCCAATCAATGATACCCTAACAACTACAGCCAATCAGAGTGATACCCTAAACACCTGTGCCAACATAACTTTGTTAAAGCTGCACTAGATAGGATTTATTCAGTAAAACATTCTGGTGGAATGTCATTTTATCATTTTTGGAGCATGCCGCTACTTCCCAGCCAATCCCGTTCCAGCCAATCGCCTTCTGCGAGGCAGGCTTTCCTCCTTGGCTTATTTTACCTGGATGATATTATATATAGCATAACTATGCCATAAGGGGCGAAGTTTGCTTACTGTAAGAAACTATAATGGCAGCTAGAGATCAGGACTACAAACCGTCAGTTCCTCCCTTGTCTACTACAGCATACACTACGAAAACGGCAAAGCGAAAGAAGACTTAGACCAACTCTCTGTAGCTAACTACCAGAAATCCTAAACTAACATTAGCAAGGCTAAGAAGAACGTTGTCAAACTCTGAGTTAGTGCTATTTTTGGAACAGGTAATTCCATTTTCCATATTTTTATTCTGAACATGATTCTCTATCGGGCATTGGTGCAGAATCGCTTTCTGACGGATGAGTAATTGCAAAATGCTGTAATTGTTTTTTTTACTGAAAAAAACCCTACATTGTGGAGCTTACATTTTTTCTAATTTAACAAATAAATGTGTCTAACTACAGTACTGTAGCTATCTGGCTAAAACATTGCCACCATGCAAACAAAACTAGGAGCACAGAAATGGAAGGACAAATCTAAAAGAGAATATCTAAATAAGTGTAGCAGTTCATTAATGGCTGATTGGGTCTGAGTAGGTTATGAATTGAAAATATGTGACATAATTAACCTGTGTTGAAGTTATGAATGGCCTGGTTATGAATTACAGCATTAAACAATAAAATGTTTATTACTTGTTTTTTTGGACAGTCATTTAATTACTTTTAATTCATTTTTTGGCACGTGGTTTGGGACCTAAATGTTAAATTCTGTCCCGGGCCCTGTCATTCCTGTCGGCGTCCCTGAGTAGGAGTATTGAATAATATAAATACAATATAAGTGTAATATGAATGATACATACAAATACTCTAATGTACATATGATCCTAGTTCAGTGTTGCTGTTTGAGAATCCTTGCGGCCTGAGGTAAAAAACTGTTTGTGAGTCTGGAAGTGCGTGCCCTGATGCTCCGGTAACGTCTACCAGACGGCAGCAGTGTGAACACCATATCCTGGGTGGCTGTAGTATTTGATGATGTTCCTGCTTTCCTAAGGCATCATGTATGGTAAATGCCATGCACGAAGGAGGGATTGCAGCCGATGATGCCCTCTGTAGACTTCACAACCCTCTGCTCTACCAGGCAGTAATGCAGCCTGAGAGGATGCTCTAAATGATGCACCAGTAGAAGTTGGTGAGAGTTTTTGTAGACATGCCAAACTTCTTGAGTATCCTCAGGACGTATAGTCGCTTTTGGGTAGTTTTCACTGCACAGTCTGCTTGCCTGGACCCAGTGAGGTCATCTTTGATGAACACACAGAGGAACTTGAAGTCGCTTCCTGAAGTCCACAATCCTTTCCTTGGTCTTGCAGACATTGAGAGAGAGTTTTTGTCCTGGCACCATGTAGCCAGGTTCCCTACCTCCTTGCTGTAACCGGTGTCATCATTGTAAAACATGAGACCCAGGACGGTTGTGTCGTCCGCAAACTTAAGGATGCCGTTGGGGCTGGATGTGGCTGCGCAGTCATGCGTGAACAGGGAGTACAGGAGGGGACTGAGTACACAGCCCTGGGGTGCTCCGATGCCAGGGTCAGTGCAGAGGAGGTGAGGTTGCCTATTCTCACTACCTGGGGTCTGCTCGTCAAGAAGTCCAGGATCCATTTGCAAAGGGAGGTGTTAAGTCCCAGGGTCCTGAGCATAGGAATAAGATTAGCAGGCACAATAGTCTTGAATGCAGAGCTGTAGTCCATGAACAACATCCTTATGTATGTGTTACCTTTTTCCAGGTGGGAGAGGGTGGTGTGTAATCAGGGCGATTGCATCGTCCGTAGATCTATTGGAGCGGTATGCAAATTGAAAGGGGTCCAAGGTGTCAGAAAGCATGGAGCAAATTTGGGTTCTGATTTTGCACTGCCGATTTTGCATTTTTTCCCACTTACAAAGCATGTATAAGTCTGTCATTTTTATCATAGGTACTCTTCAACTGCGAGTGACGGAATCTAAAACAAAAATCCAAAAAATCACATTATATGATTTTTAAATAATGAATTTTCATTTTATTGCATGACATAAGTATTTGATACATCAGAAAATCAGAACTTAATATTTGGTACAGAAACATTTTTTTGCAATTACAGAGATCATACGTTTCCTGTAGTTCTTGACCGGGTTTGCACACACTGCAGCAGGGATTTTGGCCCACTCCTCCATACAGACCTTATCCAGATCAATGTAATTTTCAGGATTTTTGTTTTAGATTCCGTCTCTCACAGTTGACGTTTACCTATGATAACATGCTTTGTAAGTAGGAAAACCTGCAAAATCAGCAGTGTATCAAATACTTGTTCTCCCCACTGTAGAGAAAACCTCTGCTTGCTGGTCGGCACACCCCCCCGAGAACATGGCCTGGAATGCCATCTGGCCAAGGTGACTTCTGAGGGTTCACTCTCTGAAAAGCTCTCCTCACGTCAGCTGTGGCTAAGGACGGAATGTAGTTGTCCTGGTCCTCAGCAAGCCTTCCAGAAAGGATGGTGTTGGTCACCCCAAACCATGCATAGAGGGAGTTGAGCTTGTCGGGAAGAGAGGCGGCAGGCAGGGCATCATTGCTGTTTCTCCCTTTACAATCTGTGATGTGTCTCAGTCCACACCAGATGCGTCTCGGGTCAGAGCTGTGGTAGTTAGACTCCAACATAACCCTGCAGTCTCTCTGATGGCCTTCTGTAGGTCACATCTGGACCTCCTCAAAGCCTCCAGGTCCCCAGAACTATAGGCAGAGGACTGTGCTATGAGCATAGCACGGAAATTACCATGAAGTACTGAATACAGACTTTTTCACTAATGAACACATTTCCAAAAGTGCTAGTACTGTATGAGCCACAGTGCAGCATGAACAAAAATGAAAACAATGTAAACAGTAATAAGCAAAAAACTAGTGACCAGTCTCTACGGAGCACAGGAAGTAGTTGTCAATCTGTAATTATCTTTGGTCTCCTTGGTGGGTATTATTACAGGTAAAATAGAAAAAATAAATGACATAAGCTGATTAAAAAGGTAAAAAATAAGTAAATATTCAGACCCTTTTATTGTAAATAGAAAGGTGGGTGCCTTTCTATGTTATGTGTTGAATGTTCCACAGTTCGATGTCAAGAAAATGTCAAGAAGCCCAATATGGAGTGTCATGGAAAATTGTCTGATGACTTATTTAAATGAGATATTGTAAATTAAAATTTTCATTGAATTGGCAGAAATGTAAAATTTGCCATTATGGGGAATTATTATATGTAAATTGATGGAAAACATTTTAAATAAATTAGAAATTAGGTTTATAACAACTAATACATATAATTAATGAATCTGAATTAACAGTTTTTTTCTCAAGTGCATTGACTGAAATTCTGAAATGCCTGACTTAATGAATATGGATGGTACAGGCAAATGGGATGCAGTGTGTTTTTTTCTAACCTAATCTTTTCCTCTTGTCTCCATCCTCAAATCCCTGGTAGAATGCATCGGTCGATGTCCATGCCTTGACTTTGACATCACAACGGGCAAAGGAAAGATTTGGTGGAACTTCCGGAAAACATGTTTTCTCATTGTGGAGCACAACTACTTCGAGACCTTCATCATTTTCATGATTCTGATGAGTAGTGGAGCTCTGGTGAGAGAGATATCATGAGGACAGGTGAAATAACTACGGTATACACCTTGAAACAACTATAATATTTTTGCTCACCTTACAGGCTTTTGAAGACATATACATTGAGCAGCGCAGGACCATTAAAATCATCCTAGAATATGCTGATCAAGTTTTCACCTATGTGTTTATTATTGAGATGCTACTTAAGTGGGCGGCTTATGGGTTCAAGACCTACTTCACAAATGCATGGTGCTGGCTGGACTTCCTGATTGTGGATGTAAGTCAAAACAATTTCTCTGTTATAAGATACATTTTTGTTAAATAAAATGTATATGTGACGTTTTATCATTATGAAGTCTAGATAGACTAAGCATTCTTTTTGTTTATTTGAGAATGATAATCTTCATGTGTTGTTGTTCATAACCCAAATATTGTAGGTGTCTTTGATCAGCTTAACGGCAAACATCCTGGGCTACTCTGAACTTGGACCAATCAAATCTCTTCGAACATTAAGGGCATTACGGCCCCTCAGAGCGTTGTCCAGATTTGAGGGGATGAAGGTGTGTTCCTCTTTTACACACCAACCAAGCGTGTGGTCTAGTAAAAATAATGGTCTACTGCCATTTCATCTCACTCTAATCGTTAATACAGACTTTACATACAAGATATACTTTAAATCTTGATTTTTCTCAAAATCTCACAGGTTCTCTCCTATTTTGACACATGATTTTCCATTCCACAGGTTGTAGTGAACGCTCTGGTGGGGGCCATTCCTTCCATCTTTAACGTGCTCCTGGTTTGCCTCATCTTCTGGCTCATCTTCAGCATCATGGGAGTCAACCTGTTTGCTGGGAAATTCTATTACTGCTTCAACACCACATCTGAGGAGAGGTTTCCAGCTGACATTGTAAATAACAAGACTGAATGTTTGGGACTAGTGGCACAGACTGACACTGTGCGCTGGATGAACGCCAAGGTCAACTATGACAACGTGGGCATGGGCTACCTTTCCCTCCTGCAAATAGTGAGTTTCAATGCATGTTCTTTAGTAATGACATACCTGATAACTGGTACCTGTACAGTGCTAATAGTAAATAAGTACATCGAAATACATTTTCTCATTTGTTGTACATTGATTTGGAATCAGAGATTTAGTACGGACCAGCAGCTGACCCGACCTTAAACTTTGCATAAACAGATGTCTATAGAACAGACATATGATTGTATTACAAACACATTAATTATTTAACTCTCCTATTGTGTTTGAAAAGGGTTTATACCCTTAGTGTTCGCTGGTCAAATTTGACCCGTGTTTGAATTCATTAAAAAGCACTGAAAAAAACACTCATTATCAACCAATGAAATTTGTTATCTGCTAAATAACTTATTTAAAGTTTAAAATAGGCAAAATGTATCCATTTTATTGCTTATGATGAACAAAAGAGGCACATATATTATTAGTCCATGAGAGGCTGAAAATAATTCCCAAATAACTTGTTTATATTTTCTTATACGTTTACATTACCAATTATTATTACATTTGTTGAGTTATGGGTCAAAATTGACAGCCTATACTGTCATATGAAAAAATGAGAAAGGTCAATTTAATTTCCTAAAACAACACTTCATTTCATATCACAAGTGTCATCTCCGGCAAGGTGTGTGCGTGTCTGTATGTATTTCTGTATGTATGTTAATATGCATTATGGGCAGCATGTGAATGTTTGAATGTGTGCCTTGCAAATGTATTTCTGACATTTGTGGCAAATGAAGCTGTCCTTGAGAGGGCAGCACTGGCAACTCTTCCTCGATTCCAGGAGGCACATTTTGATGCATAGGTACCGTTGCATCTTGGTTTGATGCTACATCCCCACATTCGCAGAGGCAGGGGTTCAGGGTAAATCTATTCTTTACATATTAACATAACCTGTTACATGTTTTCATTGCTTTTTTTTTTTTACATATATACAGTGGGGAGAACAAGTATTTGATACACTGCCGATTTTGCAGGTTTTCCCACTTACAAAGCATGTAGAGGTCTGTAATTTTTATCATAGGTAGACTTCAACTGTGAGAGATGGAATCTAAAACAAAAATCCCGAAAATCACATTGTATGATTTTTAAATAATATATTTGCATTGTATTGCATAACATTAGTATTTGATCACCTACCAACCAGTAAGAATTCCGGCTCTCACAGACCTGTTAGTTTTTCTTTAAGAAGCACTCCTGTTCTCCACTCATTACCTGTATTAACTGCACCTGTTTGAACTCATTCCAAGACAACCCTATTGATTTGTTGGGTTCCCCATTAGCGGATGCTATGTTATAGTCTAGCTTATTCACTAGACAGAACAAAATACTGGGATTATAATTGTTTACCCCTGAATTACATGACTTACAAATGCAGCAAAAGAGAACATGCTTTTTTTTACTACAACAACTATAATCAGTCTACTTAGCCCTGCTAGTAGTATGGTATGTTATTTTCTCTTTCTTTACTTTTGAGCAGCAGACAAAAATTACAATCAACTTAAAATCTGTACAGGTGAACTCTCAAGCTTTTTGGGGATCCCATTCTTTCATTTTCCTGGTCCTGTCAAGTATGTGCAGAACATCTGGATATTTCGACAGAAATACTACCATTCATGAATTCCATAGATGTGTACTCCAATGTTCAACCAGAGGAGTTCAGGCATCTCATGTGATCACAGCAGTGTTTCCTCTGGAAAATGTTCTTGCTGTGGTGGGAATGTTTTCGAGCAGTATAGTTTGGCTATACATGGGTGTTGAGGGAGAGGCACGTGCAGGTAGCTAGATGCCCTCTTCTGTTTGCTCCATCTCTTCTTTCCTTTACCTTTCTTCCTATTCCAGTAAAAAAGTGTTTACAGTTATACATTATTGCGACTATTTCTGGTGGATTTTCGAAGTACGCATCTGTGCATGCTTTTTGGGCTTAAATGGGCTTCTATGGGCTTTATCAAAACCCCTTGGGCAGTAAAGGAGTAGGGATTTCCACGATTCTCTTGTCTTTTCACTTGATGAAAAAGTAAGTTATTGTGAATTAAATTGATAGTTATTGTAACAATGTCAAAAATTTGTGCCGCGAAATGAAATAGCTTTGGCAGTTTTGGCATGTTTTAATTGCTTCAAAATATTGTTGAAAAATAAATGGCAAATATTCGAAAAAGGTATTGACATTGTTGTATATAAAAATTAAGACATCGGTAGCTTTTCGCGCATAAACTACATCTGCAGTAGTCTGCTGATTTGCTCAACAACCAACATTGTCAAAATGTTGCAGAAACCCCCCTCGAATGCACGTTTGCAATCGTGAACACCCACGTAGAGAAGATTTAGCGGCGCCAATGTAACCTGCGATTATTATGACCAACAGTGATGGATTTTCAAAACGGTGCAAGTCGTCCTGGCTGTGTATCTATGATGGAAATTACAGGCCTCTCTCATCTTTTTAAGTGGGAGAACTTGCACAAATGGTGGCTGACTTTTTTGCCCCACTGTATGATATTATATATTAAAATCACCTAAAGGATTATTAGGAACACCATACTAATACTGTGTTTGACCCCCTTTCGCCTTCAGAACTGCCTTAATTCTACGTGGCATTGATTCAACAAGGTGCTGAAAGCATTCTTTAGAAATGTTGGCCCATAATGATAGGATAGCATCTTGCAGTTGATGGACATTTGTGGGATGCACATCCAGGGCACGAAGCTCCCGTTCTACCACATCCCAAAGATGCTCTATTGGGTTGAGATCTGGTGACTGTGGGGGCCAATTCAGTACAGTGAACTCATTGTCATGTTCAAGAAACCAATTTGAAATGATTCGAGCTTTGTGACATGGTGCATTATCTTGCTGGAAGTAGCCATCAGAGGATGGGTACATGGTGGTCATAAAGGGATGGACATGGTCAGAAACAATGCTCAGGTAGGCTGTGGCATTTAAACGATGCCCAATTGGCACTAAGGGGCCTAAAGTGTGCCAAGAAAACATCCCCCACACCATTACACCACCACCAGCCTGCACAGTGGTAACAAGGCATGATGGATCCATGTTCTCATTCTGTTTACGCCAAATTCTGACTCTACCATCTGAATATCTCAACAGAAATCGAGACTCATCAGACCAGGCAACATTCTTCCAGTCTTGAACTGTCCAATTTTGGTGAGCTCGTGCAAATTGTAGCAACTTTTTCCTATTTGTATTGGAGATGAGTGGTACCTCTTTGGGTCTTCTGCTGTTGTAGCCCATCTGCCTCAAGGTTGTGCGTGTTGTGGCTTCACAAATGCTTTGCTGCATACCTCGGTTATAACGAGTGGTTATTTCAGTCAAAGTTGCTCTTCTATCAGCTTGAATCAGTCGGCCCATTCTCCTCTGAACTCTAGCATCAACAAGGCATTTTCGCCCACAGGACTGCCGCATACTGGATGTTTTTCCCTTTTCACACCATTCTTTGTAAACCCTAGAAATGGTTGTGCATGAAAATCCCAGTAACTGAGCAGATTGTGAAATACTCAGACCGGCCCGTCTGGCACCAACAACCATGCCACGCTCAGAATTGCTTAAATCACCTTTCTTTCCCATTCTGACATTCAGTTTGGAGTTCAGGAGATTGTCTTGACCAGGACCACACACCTAAATGCATTGAAGCAACTGCCATGTGATTGGTTGATTAGATAGTTGCATTAATGAGAAATAGAACAGGTGTTCCTAATAATCCTTTAGGTGAGTGTATATTATAAAGCTCGGCTAATATTATCGAAGAAATACTCTGTTTTTACCAGCCACCCAACCAACCAAAACCGGAGAAATTTAAACTAGCGCTTCGTCCATCGTCCGCTTCGTCCAACTGGTTATGCGCATCCACATTTGCACACATGATGATGACAACTGAGGCACGCAATTCATATTTTGGTTCAAATAACTATGTTTTTATAACATAAAATAATAAACTCAAACATACAACCTGTCATAATTTTTTTGCGCACCTATTATTTTTCACTTGAAGTAATCCAAAAGTAAGATTTTTTCTAAAGTATCTGTAATCCTATTACAATATTTTTGTTGGCAACGTAACTGATTACAGTTACTGTTACTTGTAACTGATTACTTGTAATCAGTTACAAGTAATTTGTTAGTCCCTAACTCTGATTGTGAAAATAATAAAAATAGTTGCATTAGCTCTTGTAGCATGTCAGTCTACTCTATTTTCTTTTCCAGGCAACATTTAAAGGATGGATGGACATAATGTACCATGCTGTGGATTCACGTAATGTACGTTTTTTTCAGTTTTTTTATAATAAATAATTTGTGATTAAATTCTCATTTAAAGTTAATATCACAACAAATTAGATTTTTTGCTTTCTGTTCCAACAAGGTGGAAGATCAGCCCATATATGAAGACAATGTTTACATGTACATCTACTTCGTCATATTCATCATCTTTGGTTCCTTCTTCACCTTAAATCTATTCATTGGTGTCATTATCGACAACTTTAACCAACAGAAAAAGAAGATAAGTAGCCTCCCTACAGCATAGTATCACTAAATACCAAACAAGCATGCCATCTGTAAAACATTACAATAATCGTATAAACATAGTGTTCATGTTATAGGTAAAGGACATGCACAGGGAAATAACTGTATGTCTCCATACTTTGGAGGTAAAGATATCTTCATGACGGAGGAACAAAAGAAATACTACAATGCCATGAAGAAGCTTGGTTCCAAAAAGCCACAGAAACCTGTTCCTAAACCCGCGGTAGGCAAATAAGATCAATAACATTTCTAGTTAACCACTTGAGCCAAAAACCTTCCCATATTTGGACATGTCTTAGATATACAGTGGTATGACATCCTGTGTCTGCATAACGGTATAGCACAATTAAGTAAAAACTTTACATTGCTGATAGCTTAGAGGGTGGTGTATATGATCAGTACCCATAAGGTTACTAGATTACTAGAAAATCTAAGTGTAAAGTCTATTGTTGCTGTTTCACTCGCAGTAATGTTACCAAACTGTGTGAAAGCTGGGCATACACTCTAAAAAGTTTCTCGCAGTATTTCTTACTTTGAAACTGTGGGGGTACCCTTAAATGTTCTTCAAGAAAACATTTCAATTGGAATTGTGAAGAAATATTTATACTTGTTACTCACAGAACCATATGAGTAGGTAGACTATAATGTGCAAAACATAGCGGATACGGGCAAAATTGATGCCAGAAAAAACCTGAGCCCAATCTGAGAGGTCTTAAATTGAGCTTGCACCACAGGTTCTTCAAATGGTTTGTTGAGTAACCATTAGAAATAATTTTTTGAAGTATCCCTTTAAAGTTTTTTATTTTTGAAGGACTTCCAAGGATTCACCCACAGTTTTTATCATTTGAAGTATCCCTATAATACCCTAAAATAATATTTTCTTTTTGAGTGTACTGTGCAGGTACTCCTTGTATTCTGTGTGCGAACAAGTGCGAGCCACTGTTTTCTTTCCATATTTGTCCAAGAAACAGCAGTAAGCAGAACTGGCTGTATTGGGCCTTTAAGGTGTCAAATCAAAGTGTGTACACAATAGCACCTACCTTGTAACTGGCCCTTACACGTAATTTAACTGACACTCTTATTTGAATTGTAGTACAGCATATCAGCACTGATTTGAAAAATATGCAAAAACATCTAGCCAAACAGTGAGAAAACATTAAACTTATTACAATCAAAACTATTTTCCAGGCTTTGTAAATCACGTCTCCTTTTTACTCCTGTCTCTCCCTCATGAAGATATCTTTTCCTATTAAGTATAGATACATACAGTACAGTTATTTTCCTTTGCATGCCGTTGACCTAAAACACTTGTAATTCCTTTCCTCCTCTTGGTCTATGTTGCTTGGCGGTTGAAGAACTTAATCGCGGGCCTCATTTTCGACCTGATCTCCCAACAATTCTTTGACATCTTCATCATGGTGCTGATCTGCCTCAACATGGTGACAATGATGGTGGAGACGGATGACCAGAGCAAGGAGAAGGATGAAATCCTCTATTTCATCAACCTTGTGTTCATCATCATCTTCACCGGAGAGTGTATCCTCAAGCTGATTGCGCTGCGACAGTACTACTTCTCCGTCGGTTGGAATATTTTTGATTTTGTCGTCGTCATTCTTTCTATCGTTGGTGCGTATTAATAAGTTATTCTGTCCTTATCCTGTTGCAACGTATTTTGTGTTACTGAAATGTAATGGGATTTAACTAACATTTTAATTTACACTATTTTCTCTTCATTCCAGGTATAATGCTGGCAGACATCATAGAGAAATATTTTGTTTCACCCACACTTTTCCGTGTGATAAGACTGGCCAGGATTGGTCGGGTTCTGAGACTCATCCGAGGCGCTAAAGGCATCCGAACATTGTTGTTTGCGCTGATGATGTCACTTCCTGCTCTCTTCAACATTGGACTCCTGCTTTTCCTCATCATGTTTATCTTCTCAATTTTTGGAATGTCCAACTTTGCATATGTCAAAAAGGAGGCTGGGATTGATGATATGTTCAATTTTGAAACTTTTGGCAACAGTATCATGTGTCTTTTCATGATCACAACATCTGCCGGTTGGGACGGTCTTCTCTCACCCATTCTGAATAGTGGACCTCCAGACTGTGACCCAGACGTGGAAAATCCTGGCTCAGATACACGAGGCAACTGCGGCAGTCCGGGATTGGGCATTTGTTTTTTCTGCAGCTACATCATCATGTGTTTCCTGGTTGTGGTTAACATGTACATTGCTATCATCCTTGAGAACTTCAATGTGGCCACAGAGGAGAGTGGTGACCCACTGTGTGAGGATGACTTTGAGATGTTCTACGAGACCTGGGAGAAGTTCGACCCTGACGCATCACAATTCATCTCCTATGACATTTTGTCAGAGTTCTGTGACACGCTGAAAGATCCGCTCAGAATCCCCAAACCAAACACAATCAAGCTGATCTCCTTGGACCTCCCCCTGGTCCCTGGGGATAAGATCCACTGTCTGGACATCCTTCTGGCTTTGACTACAGAAGTGCTGGGAGAGTCGGGAGAGATGGACACCATGAAACAAAGCATGGAGGAGAAGTTCATGGCCAACAACCCCTCTAAAGTCTCATACGAGCCAATCACAACCACCCTGAGGCGAAAACAGGAAGAGGTAGCAGCTACTGTTATCCAGAGAGCGTATCGTAAGCACCTACTGATGCGTGCAGTTAAACTTGCTTCCTACAAGTACTGCGTTAAGACACAGTTAATCAGGAAGGACCAAGTGCCGCCAGAGACAAAGGGATTGATTGCCATCAAAATGAACAAACTTTATGGAAGCCAAAAATCCTTGGGAGTGGATGAAACAGTTGTAGATATGGATTCTTATCAAAAAAACCAAAAGACAGAGACACAACCTTCTGTGCAGACTGCTGAGGAGCCGAATCCTGTGGAGATTCAGAGTGATATTGTTTTGCACTCCGCTCCTTACATCATCCCTGCCTCCATCCGTAATTCTCAGCTGAGGGAGTCCGATGTTTGAATAAATCTAATGATAGAAAATGGATCCTCATGTCTGTTTGTCTGTTTTAAAAGGCAAGACTGCTTGTTCATCTCCAATGATCAACTTTGGGATGCCTGGGTCGTAAACAGAGTTTTCTGTCTCTGATCAAAGAGATGCTACAAAAGTGGATGTTGTAACAAATGAAACAGTTAATATTGATGTTATTATAATCTGGAATAGATTCATTGGAAATTCACAGCCATTGTTGGCAAAACAATCACCTTCTGTAAGCCTGAGCTGAATGTTTGGGCATATTAATGACCGCAAGCAATGTTTTGCTAGGAGATCCCTTGTACTATACAGTTGAAATCAACTGACAATTAGTTAACATGAGATATAAATAGTAATGTGAAAATAATACTCAATAAAAGAGGGGAGAGACTTGACCCATGGTGTCTTGTTCTTTACATAAGAACCCTAAAAAGTCCCCTAAAAATAAATTTTGTATTTCAATTACTTGTTATTATATTCTAATCTATGCTTATTCATTTATAAAAAAAGGCCAATCTTAAGATCCATAAATATCTTTTTTCTCTTTTTTTCCCAATATGAAATACGACTTTTGGTTTAACTGTCATTTTCACTTGAATTTCTATGACTGCCATGCTTTTTTAACAATACTGGTACAAAACTGTCAATTATAATTTTGATGTACATCATGGAAGTGTGACACACATAAAAAAAATTTTAACTGTATATTTTTTCAGTTAATGCAGTTTTTGTGTGACATTTTTATATGTCTGGAGTTTGGTTTGACATATTTGGACAAATGTTTTATATGAATTTTAGGATTTAAAGTACATGAAGTCAAACTAAAGCCATTTATTTGGGTAATAAGTGTTTATTTGTAAATATAAATATATATTCTTTCCAAAGCTATACAGTATCTCACAAAAGTGAGTACACCTCTCACATTTTTGTAAACACTTGAGTATATCTTTTCATGTGACAACACTGAAGAAATGACACTTTGCTACAATGTGAAGTAGTGAGTGTACAGCTTGTCCCCTCAAAATAACACAACACACAGCCATTAATGTCTAAACCGCTGGCAGCAAAAGTGAGTACACCCCTAAGTGAAAATGTCCTAATTGGTCCCAATGTGTCAATATTTTGTGTGGCCACCATAATTTTCCAGCACTGCCTTAACCCTCTTGTGCATGGGGTTCACCAGAGTTTCACTTCCGTTTGACCATGCCCCACAGATGCTCAATAGGGTTTAGGTCTGGAGACATGCTTGGCCTTGTACTCCTCACCTGTTTGCCGCCACACACGCTTGACACCATTTGAACCAAATAAGTGTAAGTATATCTTGGTCTTATCAGACCACAGGACATGGTTCCAGTAATCCATGTCCTTAGTCTGCTTGTCTTCAGCAAACTGTTTTTTGGGCTTTCTTGTGCATGATCTTTAGAAGAGGATTCCTTCTGGGACGACAGCCATGCAGACCAATTTGATGCAGTGTGTGGCGTATGGTCTGAGCCCCTTCAACCTCTGCAGCAATGCTGGCAGCACTCATACGTCTATTTCCCAAAGACAACCTCTGGATATGACGGTAAGCACATGCACTCAACTTCTTTGGCCGAACAATTGCAGGGCTTGTCCTGTTAAACCGCTGTATGGTCTTGGACACTGTGCAGCAGCTAAGTTTTAGGGTTGTGGCAATCTTCTTATAGCTTAGGCCATCTTTATGTAGAGCAACAATTCTTTTTTCTTAGGTCCTCAGAGAGTTCTTTGCCATGAGGTGCCATGTTGAACTTCCAGTGACCATTATGAGGGAGTGTGAGAGCGATTACACCAAATTTAACACACCTGTTCCCCATTCAATCAAATTCAATCAAATGTATTTATAAAGCCCTTTTTACAACAGCAGTTGTCAAAAAGTGCTTTACAGAGACACCTGGCCTTAAACCCCAAGGAGCAAACAACAGTAGTGTTGAATTTCAGTGGCTAGGAAAAACTCCCTAAGAAGGTTGAATTTTAGGAAGAAACCTAGAGAGGACCCAGGCTCAGAGGGGTGACCAGTCCTCTTCTGGCTGTGCCGGGTGAGATATTAAAAGTCCAATTTGAATAATAAATACATTTCTCTGGGCTAAATCCAGAGTCTATTTGATTTTAGACTAGGTCAGAAGTATGACCAGGTGGACAAGGACAGGGACAGCAACGGGCCAGGTAATCCGCAGGTGTGGACCAGGACCTCATGTCCTCCTAAAATTTAAAACTGGAGGAGACTGAGAAAAGTTAGTAGTACATCCCTCATATCCACCAGCACAATAATATAGCAGTGTAACACCTTGGAACTGAGACCTTCTAACACAAATGAGTCACATGACACCAGGGAGGGAAAATGGCTAATTGGGCCCAATTTGGAAACTCACTTTTACTCACTTTTGTTGCGAGCGGTTTAAACATTAATGGCTGTCTGTTGAGTTATTTTGAAGGGACAGCAAATGTACACTGTTATACAAGGTGTACACTCGCTACTTTACATTGTAGCAAAGTGTCATTTCTTCAGTGTTGTCACATGAAAAGATATACTCAAATATTTACAAAAATGTGAGAGGTGTACTCACTTTTGTGAGATACTGTATATACATACAGTGGGGGGAAAAATCTACACACCCCTGTTAAATTGCCAGGTTCTTGTGATGTAAAAGAATGAGACTAAGATGAATAATGTCAGAACTTTTTCCACCTTTAAAGAGACCTATAACGTGATCAATTCTATTGAAAAACAAACTGAAATCTCTGAGAGGGAAACATAACAAATAAAAAACTCACAATAACCTGGTTGCATAAGTGTGCAAACCCTTAAACTAATACTTTGTTGAAGCACCTTTTGATTTTATTAAAGCACTTTATTAGCAAGGCACATCTTGACGTGGTAATATTTGTCCACTCTTCTTTGCAAAAGGGATTCAAATCTGTCAGATTGCGAGGACATCTCCTGTGCACTACCCTCTTCAGATCACCCCACAGATGTTCAATTGGATAAAGGTCTGGGCTCTGGCTGGGCCATTCCAAAACGTTAATCTTCGTCTGGTGAAGCCATGCTTTTGTATATTTGGATGTGTGCTTTGGGTTGTTGTCGTGCTGAAAGGTGAACTTCCTCTTCATCTTCAGCTTTCTAACGGATGCCTGAAGGATTTGTGCCAAAATTGCATGGTATTTGGAATGGTTCATAATTTCCTCCCTGACTAAGGCCCTGGTTCCAGCTGAAGAAAAACAGCCCCAAAGCATGATGCTGCCACCACTATGCTTCACTGTGGGTATGGTGTTCTTTGGGTGATGTGCAGTGTTGTTTTTGCGCCAAACATACCTTTTTAAGTTATGGCCAAAAAGTTCAACCTTGGTTTCATCAGACCGTAACACATTTCCCCACGTGCTTTTGGGGGACTTGATGTTTGTTTTGCAAACTTCAGCCGGGCTTGGATTTTTTTATTTGTTAGAAAAGGCTTCCGTCTTGCCACCCTACCCCATCACCCATTCATATGAAGAATACACGAGTCTGTTGTCACATATAGCACACAGCCTGTACTTGCCAGAAATTCCTGCAGTTCCTTTAATGTTGCTGTAGGCCTCTAAGCAGTTTTCGTCTCGTCTTTTCATCAATTTTGGAGGGATGTCCAGTTCCTGGTAATGTCTCTGTTGTGCCATATTTTCTCCACTTGATGATGATGCTCTCTGCGCACCATGGCTTTTGCTCTGTGATGCAACTACGAAAATGACAGGAAAGTCCTACTAGAACAGCTAAACTTTATTTGTGATTAATCAGAGTCACTTTAAATGATGGCAGGTGTGTAATGACTTCTATTTAACAAGAGTTCGAATGTGATTGGTTAATTCTGAACACAGCCACATCCCCAGTTATAAGAGGGTGTGCACACTTGTGCAACCAGGTTATTGTAAGCTTTTTATTTTTCATTTCATTTTGTTTTTCAATTGAATTGTTAACATTATAGGTCACATTAAAAGTGGTAAACGTTCTGACATGATTTTTCTTTGTCTCATTCTTTTACATCACAAAAACCTAGTATTTTAACAGGGGTGTGTAGACTTTTTATATCCACATATACATATATATATATATATATATATATATATATATATATATAGCTCCGGAAAGAATTAAGACACAACTGCACCTTTTTCTTTCCTTTCCAAAAAGTCGAAAAGGAAGGTTTTAAGTGAGAAACAGAAGGGTTAAAATTAAGAAACCACTGCAAATTCCTTACTCAAAACTTTCCTTTTCATATTTTTGGAAAGGAAAGAAGAAAATGCAGTGGTCTCTTAACTTTTCTCGCAGCTGTATATATAAAAATATATTTTTATATATATTTAACTAATAAAATCTTACTAACCCAATAAACAACTTTAGTTCAACTTTTAGGTGCCTAACACTTTTCCATAGCACTGTACAATCTAGGCATTTTATAATTTGCTACACCAAAATATATTAAATTACATTTAACTTTATCAGGAAGGTTTAGTCATAGTTTAGACATTAGTTTCATTTGAAATGAAACCTTTGATAACTAACACTTAATTTGTAAAAACATTTTGTAACATTATTGTATTTTGTATAAATAATTGCATTTTCTTTCTATGTACATAACATTACATTCAGTGTAGTAACCCAGCCCCTACAGTAACAGGTGTAGTAACGCCGGTGCTACTCCGGTGTTTGGTCATTCATGTCATTATTTATGGTTTTCATAATTATGATAGTAGGAGCACATAAAGACAAAGTTACTAGTATTGACTTGACTGAAAACTGGTATCAGTGGGTCAGTTAGTACATCTGAACTTGGGGCTTTTAACTCATGACTTGTTTTTTTGATTATCACAAGGGCGACATACAGTCCTGTACACTGTACTTACTGTCTGAATTACTCTCTTCAGGTAGTAGTTTCAATTGAAATTACCAAACAAGTCTTAACACAGAAATGTCTTAATTATGGGAATACAGTGGCACTTTTGACAAATAATTTGCAGAGAATAATAAAGCCTTGACACGAATGCAGTAAATTCTTCGAAGTGTGATGTTAACTGAGTTCTAATTATACTGCACTTTAAACTGGTTGCTTTAAATCCTGAAAGCTGTTTGGCTGATAGCCATGGTATATGAGACCCTATATAAAAGAAACACAGGAACTAATATAGGCAACCTAATGAGGGAATGGACACCAGGTGCGTGCAATTACAAGACATGATAGTGCCGGATGGAGGAGCAGCGGCATGACTAGAAGGCCGGCGATGACGCACGCTGAATACCACGCCAGGGGGGAGGGCGTGCGTCTTCCACGCGCATCCTTGTTACAGTACCTCCCCCTCGGCGCACGGCTCCGGCAGCGCGTCCCCGCAGGCTCCGAGGCCGACTCGGAGGACACCGCGCAGGTCGATCAGGGCGCCGAAGATGGAAGTCGGCGAGGAGCTCCGGATCAAGAACATCCACCGCCGGCACCCAGCAACGCTCCTCCGGGCCGTACGCCTCCCCAGAGTACACCGGGCCCCCCTCGATGTCCAGAGGGGGCGGAGGGACCTCCCGCACCTCAGACTGCTGGAGGGGACCAGCCACCACTGGCCTGAGGAGAGAAACATGGAGCGAGGTGTTAATCCTGTAATCAGGGGGAAGTTGTAATCTATAGGTCACCTCGTTCACTCTCCCCAGTACTTTGAACGGCCCAACAAACCGCGGCCCCAGCTTCCGGCAGGGCAGGCTGAGAGGGAGGTTCTGGGTCAAGAGCCAGATCCGGTCACCCACAGCTTAGACCGGGGCGTCTCTGCCACGTTGCCAAAACCAGCTGGTACCCCAGGACACACTGAAAGGGGGTCAAGGAAGTAGAGGAGTGGCGGAGCGAATTCTGGGCATACTCTGCCCAGGGCAGGAACTCAGACCACTCCCCCGGCCGGTCCTGGCAATAAGACCGTAGGAACCTCCCCAGGTCTTGGTTCACACGCTCCACCTGCCCATTAGCTTCGGGGTGGAACCTGGAGGTGAGGCTGACAGAGACCCCCAATTGGCCCATAAAGGCCTACCAGACCCGAAACTTGAACTGAGGGCCCCGGACAAGAAACACGAAAAATACAGCCTTCAGACATTTAATTTAATATTAGTCAAATGAAACTTTTTGCTAATATTAGCATGACATTTTCAAAAAGTGGGGGGACATGTATAATCAAGCGTTAGTATGGAGTCATGTTTTACAAGAGCAAACCTAGCAAAAAGTACCTTGTCATAACATTCTTTCTCTCTGGGTTGCAGGATGATTTTGGTTCGTCTGCAGGTTTCGTTGGAGCCTGCATTGGAATATCGACAGCAGCTTTAAACTAATCTAATTTATGTTATGTTGATATATCCCTAGCTATCAGCTCTGTCTGCATATCCCTCTCGTTCTTTTTCGGGGTGTAATGCTGACTACACACACAGACATTCTTGTACTTCTCTAACTGGGTGTTTTAGTTGTTTTAACTACACTACCCATCAAAAGTTTTAGAACACCTACATTTTTCCAGTTTTTATTGAAATTCACGCTATTTGAAGTGTACCATATCATGTTTCAGTTTTTCATGTACAATTCTTCAGTTTTTGGTAACCTCAATAATAAAAAAAATGCCAGTTTACCACTTACTGTATTTTTTACCATTTTAGGGTATTCACTGGACTAGACCTGCTTAAATGTCAATTAAACTGGAAAAAGTAGTGTTCTTAAACTTTTGACCAGTAGTGTATACTTCCCAAACCTTTTAGGTTAACGGACTACCTACTGAATTTCGTTTTGCCTGGAGTTCTCCCTCTTTTGCATTTTAGAGATAATGGTCTAATGAGTCTTCTCAAGTACTGTCCAACAGGGTCATGAGTACTGACAAAAAAGTATTCTAAATGTATTCCCATTAATCATTGTAAATGTGAACATATGGTATTTCCTAAAAAGAAAATTGTGAGATACTTTCGTCAGAAAGTGACAACATGCTGACGATTCTATACCTGAAGGTGACAGTAAGACAGACATTGTTGCACTGTCTGTCCTAATAGCTGTTGCTTGGCTGTTAGCAACACCAAGTATCAGATTTAGAGCTGTCAACTAGTGGCTGTTTAATGCTCAGTATGGCGGACCTGAGTTTTGTCACAATGTTCTCCTTTCCAAACTCCTCCACTGGTACTGGGGCAGCAGAACACAATATTTTGCAAGCAGGACATTTTGTAGTGTAATAATATCAAGACAACAGTTATTCTGCCTGATGAAAAGGATTCTTAGGTCATTTTTAATGAAGTACAGAAAAGGCATGGAAATGAAATAGGCTGTTGATTCCAATAATGATGCTCTTTTTTGACAATGGTTCTTACTCTTGGCATTGGAACAAATGAGGTTTTCCAATAAAGCAATTCTGTTACAAGCTGTGTCTTGTAACGTCTGGGAAGGATCACATTTCACTAGATACTGGATTTTTTTTCCTTTATCCTTCCATGCATAGTTATTCATGAACATTGGGGGAGTAAGGAATGCCTGGGTATATCCCAGATGGCCACAGCAAAGAAGCCATTAAACAAAAGAGCTCTCAAACTATTGAGAAAGAAAGAAGATTTCTAACTATTGGTGTTGAGCAACAGTACAGTACACAGTGTCTAAGTGTCAAATGGATGACAAAACATATACAAATGTTGTTTTAGGCCCCTGAAAGTCAAACTAAAGCAATTATACACTAACTTAGTATAAGTTAGTGTATAATTGTAAAAATATGTATATATGTCAGGGAGAGTGGGGTAAAATGATCCAGGGGTAACCCACCCCCTGTATTTAGACAAATGTACACCATTTTCACCATGTGACCATTATGTTCATAAGGAACTCATTTCTAACTGGCATTGTTTTTATTATATTAAATTCAGCATCTAACCAGAAGTGCAAATAGAAGATGGCAGAAAATGTACAAGTGAAATTTATTGAAATCAAGAACAATGGGCCTCATTCACCAATATCTTCCTCAGAATTTTCTTAACTTTGTTCTTAATAAACTCCCTAAGAGAAGTCTACATCGGATTCATGACATGTTCTTAAACAACAGAATTGTTCGCACTTGTGTTCTTAGATATGATGAATCCCATGTCTTCTTAATTGACAGCGCGTGCCAGTTGTTCCTAATTAGCATAAGAAAACGCCCCGCAAATTTCCATATAAGGACCTGACACTTCAGGGCCGTGTGCAAGAAAAGTTGGAGAATGTCTAGAAGACGCACAGACGGTGATGGTCCACCGATCACCAAAGAAAACAGTAATTCTGAAATAGAAATTCTACTGCAACAGGTAAATGCCAAATGAGGCATAATATTTAGTAGTGTTTCCAGTGGTTTTAAAGCCACCAACAAAATGGAGGCATGGAAGGAGATCACGGATTCCGTGAACTCTGTTTCTGTACAACGTCGCTCAATTGAAGATGTAAAAAAGAAATGGTTTGACTTAAAATCAAAGACCAAAAAATCCATTGCCAAACATAAGAGACATGCTGACCACTGGAGGGGGGCATGCAGGCCCTGAGTTATTTGAGATTGACCAGCGCATCGGGCCATTATTGGTGAGACGGCACTCTCAGGTGTGCCATCAGCAGAGCAAATGGACACTGACCAGGGCCCTATATCAACAGCTTCATATCCTCCAAGGCCATCTCCCACCAGTGAATCAGACGGTAAGCAAGTCTTTCTGAATCTTTACGATTTAACTGAAAGCAACGGTAAAACCATTGGAAAGGAATTTTACACCAAAAATAAAACTAAAAATAAATTGTTGCAATTAGATTATTCTACAACATGTTCTCCATCTTACAAACCTGAATAAAACAAGTAGTCCTACTCCCCTTCTCTGGCTTGTAAAGCAGCTGACCACCTGCCGTGTTCGAACACATCCAGCGTCCCTTTAGAATACCGATGGTTCGCTCAATGGTGGAGCGGGTGCGTGCATGCCTCTGGTTACAAGAGGCCTCTTGGTGCGTCTGAGGGTTTGTTAGTGGTTTCATTAGCCAGGGCACAAGGGCATACCCCCGATCTCCTAATGAAACAAGTAATTAATGAAGAAACCCACTTTTTGAAACCAACAATAAGAATTACTCAACGATGCTTACCAATGAGCCATGCGTCTTCAGCAGCTACTTGTTCCAGGCTCATTCCCACATAACTGTTCTGCTAAATATAAGAGTCATGTGCACCTCCTGGGAAGCGGGAGACCACGTTCAAGAGATGGTTGTCGGAGTTGCACACTTGTACATTGAGTGATATTGCTTGCGGTTGAGGTATGGGAATGGGTCTGGTGAGGGTGCCTTAATCCGGACGTGAGTGCAGTCTATTGCCCCAATTACTTTGTGCAGACCCTCGATAGAGTAGAACCTCTCTTGTCCCGCAGCTGTTGTTGCGCTGTGTAGGGGAAGAAAATATATTATTCCATCCACAACCCGTGGGAGAGCGCGGCTGAAGGATAGCTATGATATGCCCACCCGGTCTGCTAACTCTCGTTGAAATGTCCTAGTGGCTAAAAATCCCAAGGTGGAGAGTACCTGCACATGAGGTGGTACGGTTTTGGACCGTTGTGTATGGCTTCGCAGCGCTGGCTCCAAAGTATCACACAGCTCCATTAAAACGTGTCTTGGAAGACTAAACCGTCCGATCAAGTACTCGTCAGTCTCTGCAAATAAATCAACGGGATCCTCAAAGGTGTGTTCCCTTCTCAGAGCATGCTCGGCAATGTCGTCAAGCAGCAATAGATGTGCCATTTTCATAGTATCTCTGACGTGCAGAGACAGGCCCATTTTGGCCCTATAAATAGCGTGATCAATCACTACATAATGCAGGATTTAATCCGCTTAATTGCTGATGTAAATTGCAGTGTTAGTGTTTCTTTGCATACTATGATTTTGTTTTCAACAAATGATCAGAAATACATTACAGTAAAATCCTATCATTGTAAACGACTGTAGAATGAAATAAAATGTAGTAACCAATTATTTGGAGCAAACTGTCATCACACAAATGTGCGTAAGAGTGCTCTTGCGTGTGCATAGATTTTGTTCTTAGCTAAGAACAAATCCAAGATAAGAAAACATTGGTGAATGTCAGAATCTTCGTAAAAAGTGCGTAAGTGGGGTTTAAGAACACATTACTTCATAAGAACCGTTGGTGAATGAGACCCAATGTGTGTTATAGGTGGGATGTATGTGCAATGAAGGCAAATGCAAGTGCAAATGGCAATTCTAAATGTGCAATGAATGCAAATTGAAGGTGGAAATAAAGTTTTAACATGTCAAGTATAATGACTGTTTAACCAAAACAAATGTATCAAGGTCTAAATATACAGCTCTGGAAAAAAGACCACTGCAAAATTATCAGTGTCTCTGGTTTTACTATTCATAGGTAAGTGTTTGAGTAAAATGAACAGTTTCATTTCATTCTATAAACTACTGACAACATTACTCCCAAATTCCAAATAAAAATATTGTAATTTAGAGTATTTGTAGAAAATAACAACTGGTCAAAATAACAAAAAAAATGCATTGTTTTCAGACCCCAAAAATGCAAAGGAAACAAATTCATATTCATTTTTCAACAACAAAATACAAATGTTTTAACTTCGGAAGAGTTCAGAAATCAATATTTGGTGGAATAACCCTGATTTTTAATCACAGCTTTCATGCGTCTTGGCATGCTCTCCACCAGTCTGTCACATTGCTGTTGGGTGACCTTATGCCACTCCTGGCACAAAAATTCAAGTAGTTTGGCTTTTTTTGATGGCTTGTGATCTTCCTCTTGAACAAATTCCAGAGGTTTTCAATGGGGTTCAGGTCTGGAGATTGGGCTGGCCATGACAGGCCTCTTGATTTGGTGGTCCTCCATCCACATCTTGATTGACCTGGCTGTGTGGCATGGAGCATTGTCCTGCTGGAAAAACCTCAGAGTTAGGGAACATTGTCAGAGCAGAAGGAATCAGGTGCTCTTCCAGGATAACCTTGTACTTGGCTTGATTCATGCATCCTTCATTCTGCCAGATTCCAGCCTTGCTGAAGTATCCCTAGATCATCAGCGATCCTCCACCAAATTTCACAGTGGGTGCGAGACACTGTGGCTTGTAGGCCTCTCCAGGTCACCGTCTAACCATTAGATGACTAGGTGTTGATCAAAGGTGAAAATTTGACTCATCAGAGATGACCTTACTCCATTCCTCTACCGTCCAATCTTTATGGTCTTTTACAAACCTCAGCCTGGCTCTTCTTTGCTTCGCAATGATGAAGGGCTTTTTTTCTAGCTTTGCATGACTTCAGCCCTACCCCAAGGAGCGTTTCGAACCGTCCTTGCCGTGCATTTCATCCATGCTGCTGTTTGCCATTCATGTAGGTCACTTGATGTCATCCTACGGTTGTTGAGTGACATTCTAAGGTCATCTCGGTCAGTGGACAGTGGTTTTCGCCCTCTGCCAATCTGAAGCTTTGTTGTCCCCACTATCTGTTGCTTGACCTTGTTCTTATGAAACACCGTCTTTGAAATTTTCAGGATGGAAGCAACCTGACGCTCACCGTATCCCTCTGCCAGTAAAGCCAGAATTGGACCCTTCTTTTCCTCACTCAAAGCATTTCTTTTCAACTCTTTTGTCATGCTGAATATATATATTTTTTATTCAAATTACTTTTGAGGTACTACTTGCACTGTTTTTGCCATCCAGTTGATCCTATTGCTAGAGGATAGTGATGACCAAAGGATTTTATACTTTTCCTCGTTAAATTAGATTTGATTCAGGTAATCACCTTGTCAGTACCTCATTAAGTAAAATGAGGTGTGCCTGTGCTGGACTTAAACAGACACTGCAATGGAATGGCTGCCATACATGTAGAGATGATGATTTAAGAAAAATTAGGAATGGTCTCTTAATTTATTCCAGAGCTTTATATCATACATGTTGGTGAATTGCCACTGTAAGAGATTGTGCATTGCTTTACTAAAAATTAGCCCTCAATTGCTAAGCTAGGCATTTTATTCCAACGTGGAGGCTGTAGGGCAAATTGAGCTGACTGCTCTGGGGTTAGTTGAACAAGTGGTTCACTTTGCCCAACTATTTGATAAGTTAAGTCTCTGGTATATCAAATATGATTTCAGTGTAAAACTCCATACCTCACTATTTCTTATTTTGATTATTGTAAGAAAACTCTTATGACTGGGATTCACGCACACTAGCTCCTTTTAGAACATTTGGATCGTGGGCAAATAAGCTGATCTGATTGGTCCAAATTAAAGGATCAAAATTGGGCAGCTGAATAAATGAATCAATAAAAATAACAATAGCCAAAACCAAATAAGAAAAAGTTCCAGCGGAAGTGACTTTCCCAATGATGAAGATATTGAACAGAGGTTAAAAATTGACCATGAGTGGGTGCCAAATGATTTCTATTCCAAGAAACGTAGTTAAAACAGTGTTGCCTCAAATCGTTAAGATTTGTGGGAAGCCTTACATATTGAAAGAAAAATAAGGAGAGTTACATAAAATATTTACCTCCTACAAGTATTAAAACTTTGTCATTTCACCTGACAGGGGACATCCTGAGATAAGTATAGATGTGTAAGTTTTACTTCTGTCTCATTTCTCCTTGTCTAGGGGAAAACTTAAGTAAAAATGTGCTCTTTTTACCCCACTCTCCCCTATATATCCTTTTGCAGCTGTTCAAACTTTAAAGACAATCCCTCATGTCCAACAATCTGTCCGTAAACATTTTTCATTCTCCTGTGATTTAAGTCAGCAGAATGAAGTGGGACGGACCCTTCCACTATTACTTTCTTTCCTGTGTCTGCAAAATAAAGTGGGTCCCAACTGCGCAACAATGCCCTTCCCCCCATGAATGAGAAAATAGGGTGGGACCCCAAGAATGGGAACTTTGTTCAACACTGAGAAGTTGAGAGTGAAACTTTCGTGCTAGTACTGTGAGTTTGTGTGTAAAAGGCACAGCAGCAAAGAGCAGCCTTCAGAACTGGCACAAGGTTTTGAGGACCTGAAATCATGCCAACCCGAATGATAACACTGCTAGAAGCCTGGAAGAGGAACAGAGCCTTTCCAAGGAAGAAAGCTAAAGACCTGAAAATATGTCCTCGTTTGCTGTAAGTAAACCTTTAATTTCTAATAGTCTACAAAATTGAAGACTAATCTATCGCATTTCTCAAAACACTCCAAAATGTTATTTGGAGAACCATTCATATCAATCACCAACAACAAATGAATTTTTTAGCAGTATCTTGTCTCCATTTTGACTACATTATTCATTAGATGATAGACCAGGGCAAAACATTGTAGGATTTCAAATCTGAAACATATTCCTTTGAAGTTCTTGATTATTTTAGGATTAGTATTGCTTCACTCAAAGAAACTTACTTGTGTCCTGACAACATGTGTGCTGCATTTGTTTTGCATTGCCTCACAACTGAACACACTACTGTCTCTCTCACACTCTCTTTGCAGCCAGTTTTAAGTTCCTCCTGAGTTCAGGCTAATGGTGATTTTTTTTTTTTTTTTTTTTTATAATTCTGGCTAATAGTTAGAGCCCTTTTAACATATGACTCTTTTAGAGGTCTCTGCTGGCACCCAGGCGGACCACCTGACTGATTGGCACTCATTGAAATTCAGTTCAACAGCAAATTTGTTTTGCCTGTTATGGGGTTGCCTGTATACATCCACGGGAATTTCACCCAAATATGGATTTTAGTTCAACTAGAGGGCCTACATTTTAGTTCCCCCTACCATGTTCCATTACCACCACACATTTATTAAACATCTCAAATTAAAACTTGAGGTGACTAGAGTGGGGACAGTGAGATGGCCAAGCTTCAAAGCAAGGTGATTTTGTCATGGTGAAAGGCAGGCAGTGGAAAAGCAGAATTCCTTTTAGTGCTCTTTTCCATCAACAAAAGAAGAGGGTCAACACAAACTAACAGACCGAAAGGGCAACTTGAATAGGGTCCCCAATTAGAGGTAACATGGGACAGCTGCCTCTAATTGGGGATAATCAAAAATGGAGTGCAGAGATGCCAAGAGGCACCTCTGAGGTCAGGCCTTGACTGTGGCCCCCAGGCACATAGATATGCCTAGAAGCCCCCAGCCACGATCTAATGGATTTATTTATTTATTTATGTTTTTCTTTTTTAAAACCTCTTAGCCTTATTGATAGACTCATTGGTGAAAATATAAAGTTTCTTGCAGAAAGGGCACTAGGCTAGATATGAAAACATGATGCTGCACAGTGACGGCTCCAACATTTTGGGGGCCCTAAGCAAAATTAGATTTTGGCCCCCCTAGCAGTCAGGGGCCCCCTAGGGGACCTAAGCCACTGGACCACCTTAGGCCAAATTATGTATTTTTCTTTTTTTATTATGTAATGTCAAGCATCATATTTAATAATTTTCTCCATCCCACAGCCCACTGCTCAGAGACCCGGGTGTGGTGGCATCACTGGCCAAGCAGAATGCCAAGATGGTCACCCTGCTACCTCCCACAGGCACCCCAGTGTTCCGCCAATTCACCCCTGAGTCGCTGACGGAGATCGACAGGCGGATTGAAGAGGAAGCAAAGGAGCAGGACAGGAAGTTAGCTCTGAACATCGAGGTAGCAGAAGAAGACCCGCCGAAGCCATCCGCTGATCTGGAGGCCGGAAAGGCCCTGCCATTTATTTATGGAGATCCACCAGCTGAGCTTCTCAACACACCTCTGGAGGAACTGGATCCATTCTACAAATCACGCAAAGTAAAACTATCATTAACTCTATAGCAGTTACTTTTCTCCAAAGTGATACTATCATTAATGCCTTTTAGCAGGAAGTAAAAAAAAACCCATGTATAAGTGATTCTAACACGTGTCCTTTGTTCTGATCGTGTCCACATGCTTATAGATCCCATATTATTTACCAGGTGTAAATTATTAAAATTGTGATCAGATCTTACACTGTAAACAGCTAAGAACATATCAAGAACAGGGCATGATAATAACAAAGCACGTACAATAGAGTCGGGTGTAACCAGGACAACACTATACAGCAGGTAAAGGTGTCCTCAGTCCCTGTCCCTTAGATTACTAACCTAAGGCTGATAACTTTTTATGTAGTGGTCCTTCAACCTGTACAGTGTATATTCATTAATGTTAATTTTGTGTCTTCCAGACCTTTATTGTCATCACCAAGGGGAATACAATCTTCAGGTTCAATGCTGCACCGGCCTGCTACATCCTGTCGCCCTTCAATCTTCTAAGGAGAGGAGCCATCAAGATTCTTATACATTCATATCCTTTCATTATGATTATACTGTTCTACTTTTCTACAGAGTCTAAGTACAGTACGTTGATTTGGGCTATGAGAATTAGTGTATAAGTTTATGTTTCCCCAGGTTTGAACACATTGTAATAATTCTATAGATGTTATTGCCTTAACCCAGGTACGTTGTTTAGCATGTTCATCAAGTTAACACTCCTGGCCAACTGTATGTTCATGACGATGAGTGACCTTCCTGAATGGTATAAAACTGTTGAGTACGTTTCAAACTTCGTTTCACATTTATTTTGGCTGACTTTAGGGAAAATATGTTGCCTGTTAGTGAACGCAGTTGGTCATTACCATTTTTGGTTTTGTACACTTTTCTATAAGAGCATCAGGTTCAAATATCACAGTAGTAATACTAAAATATTTATCATGACATTATTCTATGTACCTTTCCACTCTCTTGGATATCAGATATGTCTTCATTGGGATCTATACCTTTGAGGCAGCCATTAAAGTCTTGTCCAGAGGCTTCTGCGTTGGGCAATTTGCATTCCTTCGAGATCCGTGGAACTGGCTGGATTTCATGGTGATAAGCATGGCGTGAGTACTGGGAGAGGGATGGTCTGCTCAGAAACATTAGGCACAGGGCCAGGTGTTAGAGTGACTGTGTGTAGTTGTGTGTCATGACTGAGGTCAAAGGTCAGGAGGTTAACTACATATCCAATGGCTTAATGAGTTTGACCCTGACCTTTCCCTCTCCTACCTCCAGTCCCCAGTGACACATATAGACTTTCCCCTCACCTCTCCCTCCTCTCTTCCTCTCTCATCTCTATACCTCATTCTCTTTTCTACCTTTGTCTCCTCACTTTCTCTCTCTCCTCTACCTCTCTCTCTTCCCTCTCAACTTCTCTCTACCACTCTCTTCTCACTGTCTCAGTCTCTACCTTTCTCTCTCCCTATATCTCTCTGTACCACGCTGTCCCTGTTTCCCTCTCTCCCTCCTGGCTCTACCTCTGCTCCTTCCCTATTTTTCTCTCCTAGTGCTCTTATAAATATGTCTTGCCTCTCATCATGAGGTCTCGCTGAATGAAAATATTTGTCCACTTACAAAAGCAGGTCACACATCACACTCTGAGTCTATTCATAGATGCTCGCTGTGTAAACACTATCCCTGCACACAGAGATCTCTAAATGTTGCCACCCCCAAAGAAAATACTACAGGGGAAATAACACCTCTTAACTTTACTTTTATAAACACAAAATACGTACAAGTGCGATAGCAGGTGTACAAAAATGTTTTACAATAAAGGATAATCAACACAGTGTTTGAAATAAATTACTAATGTGCAATCAAATATTTATGGACAGGTGCATAAACTGGGTAAACAAAAAGACACTCAAAATCGTATTCTGTGTGCTATTACAGCAGATGAAGGGCAGTTTCTGTCTTAAAACTGGACATGCCACGATTTCCTTGCTGCAAAACTATGAATGATATGGTCATAGGATAACTTATATTCTAAACTTAAAATGTTCAGAACAACAAAGATACATCTGACGGACAGTTCAGATCAATGATTTGCAACGAGATAAGATGCAACTTGCGAAAGAATCCCTGATGTTCTAAAACTACTAGTGCACTTGACTTGGCGATTAGGTAGGTCCCCAGGGGCTTCAAACGCTCTGCAACTAATCAGTTCACTGCTGCAAATTTCTCTGGCAAATTCTAAAACCAGCCCGAATTATGATCTGAACTGGCCTTTAGGGTTCCACTTCCACCCTTTGCCCAGTGCCTGAGCTAATGCTATGTATGTACTGCTACTCTTTGTAGTTCAAACTTAGCTCGTTACTAGCATAGCTTGTTAGCTAGCTTAGTGCGCTACATTTCAAATAGCTTAAACCAGAGACAGATGCTTTAAAAAATGTCCATAAAAACATACCACATCTTTCCTCTTCTTTATATAATGTGCCCCTGATTGCTTTGATCTTTTCACATTAGATCAACAGTCGGAAAACATCAACGGATCGTATGAACGTCAACTGACGCACTTACCCACCGTCCACACCTGGCCCCGCCCTGCCTCACCATCTCTCAAAACGTCAATACCATCTCGCTCATAACAAATAAGTCTTAACTAAATGTATAATTTGTTTTATTTTTATAATAACTCAAACTACATATGGATTGATTTCCCCCATATTTTAATTATTTTATATGTTTTATTATATTTTTTTACGGGCGGGTGGGGTGCCCAATAGGTGCCCCCCATGCAGGTTGCGCCCTAAGCGAACGCATAGGTTGCTTAGTCATAGAAACGCCTCTGCCTGCCCACAATAGTAGTGTCTGATGGTATGTGGCATTAAATCATGTACTTAATTTCAGTCAGGAGCGATTGAGGTTAAGTGCCTTAGTCAGAAGCACAACAATAGATTTTTCAGCCTATTGGCTTGAGGATTTCAACCAGCGATTGTTTGTATGTACCGCATCATCCTTCACTTTACGATGTACAGATAAGCGACTGTGTATACGTAACTCACTGTTCAATTATGTTTAATATAAGACTTGCATATTTAAGACACATTACATATTTAAGGATCCTTGACTGTTAAAATATGTGCTACTGTGGTGGAGCTTAATGTGATATTTTTTCTGTCAAGTGTGTTTCTCAATGTGATTGATTCATCAAAACTAAAATGTTTGCTGGTCAGCCAAAACCACATCATGAGGTCTGCCTCAAAGCTGTCAAATAACATTTTACTTCACTACTAGCATAAAGACAAGCCTAAATGGCCAAAAGACATCTATCTTTAAGCTGATATTTTTCTGCAAAATTGTTTGACTGCCTGAGATATTCCCTATTGGCTACCTTTCTTACCGGTCCGTCTATCAGTTTGCATTGACTTGAAGTCTCCTTCAGACACTTGCAGTAGTATATCCCTCACTCTAAACCACCCTGACTAACTAATACTGCTCCACTGTCATTTGATAACAGAAGATGGGGAGGAGACAAGTGGTGTTATTGTTTGAATTCAGTCTTGTAAACGTTAGAGGCATGACTCTTCAGTGTCCCTTTGTCTAGATCTCCATATGGTAACGTATTGGTCACACAGTAGGTTTAATGATATCACTGCTCTTTGACTTTAGACAGAGGGAAAGTTGCCCGACTAGAAGTGGACAGGTGCCCCAAGCTAAATATATCTTCTGCTAAACCATATCTTTTACACTAGCAACCGCCTTATCCTCCATTTTAGAAAAAAACACTGAGACAAACGTATCGACGAACTTGAATAGATTCATTACATTTTCAGCTGTCAACCTCTCCATTGTAATGTATTGTTCTGGTTTGTGCTCGGCAGGTTCATCACTGAGTTTTTTGACCTGGGCAACATATCGGTCTTCAAGACGTTCATTGTGGTCCGAATCCTTAAAATAATCCCTCTAGTTTCTGGTACGTGTCACTTAAGAAGATTCTTATCCCACTGGGGTCTGCCTCTGAACACCTGCTCTGGATCTTGTTGTGTCTGGTATTATATATGGCACTTGCCTCAGTGGTATGGTCTTATTTGTAGTACCACACAACTAGTTCATTTGGATACAAGCATCTGTTATGAATTATGAACACTGTCCTATGAGCTACACTTAAAAAGGGCTTGTACATTATCCAATACAGAGAAAATAAGATATCCTCTAGGTTTTTTTTTAAATGTCCAACCTTTTATGGGAGTTTTTCCTGGCAACCAATCTAATACACTGCTCCAAAAATTTAAGGAACATTTACAGTGAGGCAAAAATGTATTTAGTCCGCCACCAATTGTGCAAGTTCTCCCACTTAAAAAGATGAGAGGCCTGTAATTTTCATCATAGGTACACATCAACTATGAGAGAAAAAAAATCCAGAAAATCACATTGTAGGATTTTTAATGAATTCATTGGTAAATTCCTCTGTAAAATAAGTATTTGGTCACCTTAAAACAAGCAAGATTTCTGGCTCTCATAGACCTGTAACTTCTTCTTTAAGAGTCTCCTCTGTCCTCCACTCGTTACCTGTATTAATGGCACCTGTTTGAACTTGTTATCAGTATAAAAGACACCTGTCCACAACCTCAAACAGTCACACTCCAAACTCCACTATGGCCCAGACCAAAGAGCTGTCAAAGGACACCAGAAACAAAATTGTAGACCTGCACCAGGCTGGGAAGACTGAATCTGCAATAGGTAAGCATCTTGGTGTGAACTCAACTGTGGGAGCAATTATAAGAAAATGGAAGACATACAAGACCACTGATAATCTCCCTCGATCCGGGCCTCCATGCAAGATCTCACACCGTGGGGTCAAAATTATCACAAGAATGGTGAGCAAAAATCCCAGAACCATACAGGAGGACCTAGTGAATGACCTGCAGAGAGTTGGGACCAAAGTAACAAAGGCTACCATCAGTAACACACTACGCCGCCAGGTACTCAAACCCTGCAGTGCCAGACGTGTCCCCCTGCTTAAGCCAGAACATGTCCAGGCCAAGGTTATTATAGTTTTCCATATATTTTTATTTCGTTTTGACTTTTTGTTTTCAAATTCAGTTTAGTTTTAATTAGTTTTTAAAGTGGGTTTGCTAGTTTGTTTTATTTTTTGAAAATGCTTAGTTTTAGTTTAGTTTTTATTAGTTTTAGTCTTTTTTTGAAATATGGGCTATTTGTCAGGGGCAAGATTCAAAAAGGTCAGAAAAATTGTGTAATATAACTCAACAAAAACATCATACAATTTTAGAAAATATTTATTCAACAATAAAACCAGTACATAAAATGTACATATGGGCACAAATATGTAAACAGTCTACACTCCGCAATAAATGCAACATGTGGAAGTGACGTGTGCCAAGAAAAAAAACTAAATAGCCAACAGACTAAAGAAGACAAACATGATGACCTTTGCCAAGAGCATAAATAGATAGAACTCAAAATGCAGATTAAGTTTTTAGCCATCTGATCGCTTATTCAGTAGATTTGCTTTAATGTTTTGAAAAAAGTATCTAAAAGATATAGTTCAAATAATTCCTTCGTTAATAATGTTAAATAGAACTTTATTATATTAAATATGGTTCATGCCTTCACAAAATGTGCACTTTTAACTTCCTTGAGGCCTAACAAATTCACACCCCATGGAAATTCCTTTAACGTTAACGTTACCTCTTACAAAATCCACACGCCGTACCAAAAATCTAACGTTACAAATCTTCTAAACAGAATTCACACTCTATACAAATACCACAGCTGTACAATGTTCACACCCTATTCTAAATTTATACAATAGCCTTCTACCTACTCATCTGGATTGAAGCAGCAAACATTCAGTGTAAAAGTAAAAATGACATAACATTATTTAATATTTGAATCACAGCTTATAGTGTTTTGACATCGACAACCCAAGTGCATTTTACCTCAAACTTGGGACTAGTTAACTTTCTAAAGAAGGCGCAATCGCTTCTCGGGTAGACATTAACACACTGACAAAATTATATTCAGAATTTAAAATATTTTTATACCACTTTTTAATGTGTGATTGTGTAAAGGTGTTCACGAGATACCAAACTTTCGCGAACTTGCTTCAACGTCGAACACTCGTTCTCATGGAGACGCGGTGTGCACAGAGGGGAGGTGTGTGTGTGTGTGTGTGTGAGTGACAGAGACGCAGGGCAGGGAAAGGAAACACAGCTGAGTGAATACTCTAAGTGTTTTAAATAGCGTTAAAAAAGGAAAGACATATAGAAAAACTAATAACATTTACTCTATAATTTTATTCTATTTTAGTTAGTTTTGTCAACCACACACTACAGTTTTAGTTAGTTATCGGTTTTTGTAATGCTTCGTTTTTATTTTTATTTCAGTTAACTACAATGTTTTTTTCCCACCTAGTTTTCGTTTGTTTTTTGTTTACGATTATAACCTTGGTCCAGGCCCGTCTAAGATTTGCTAGAGAGCATTTGGATGGGTGGAAACATCATGCTTTGGGGCTGTTTTTCTGCAAAGGGACCAGGACGACTGATCCGTGTAAAGGAAAGAATTAATGGGGCCATGTATCGTGAGATTTTGAGTGAAATACTCCTTCCATCAGCAAGGGCATTGAAGATGAAATGTGGCTGGGTCTTTCAGCATGACAATGATCCCAAACACACCGCCCGGGCCTAGCCAGTCACCAGACCTCAACCCAATAGAAAATCTTTGGAGGGAGTTGAAAGACCGTGTTGCCCAGCAACAGGCCCAAATCATCACTGCTCTAGAGGAGATCTGCATGGAGGAACGGGCCAAAATACCAGCAACAGTGTGTGAAAACCTTGTGAAGACTTACAGAAAATGTTTGACCTCTGTCAATGCCAAAAAAGGGTATATAACAAAGTATTGAGATTAACTTTTGTTATTGACCAAATACTTATTTTCCACCATAATTTACCAATAAATGCATTAAAAATCCTACAATGTGATTTTCTGGATTTTTTTTTCTAATTTTGTCTCTCATAGTTGAAGTGTACCTATGATGAAAATTACAGGCCTCTCATCTTTTTAAGTGGGAGAACTTGCACAATTGGTGGCTGACTAAATACTTTTTTGCCCCACTGTAAATCACAAATCAGGTCTCAAACTAAATATACTAAAGATCAAAATCTTTACTGTACATTGTGTAATTCATTGAGAACAAAATGACGTAACATCGGTCAATGGAAACAAAATCACCAACTGATTGAGGGTTGGATTCAAACTCACATTGAAAATCAAAGTAAACAAGGGCATCAATGCCTTGGTCATCCAGGAACTGTCTACAGACTCTGGCCACATGAGGCCGGAGTGACAATGACACTAGCAACACGCAACACTAGAGAATCAGTCAGGAACCATAAGGAGAGAACAGTTCTGTGGCCACCACCAGCAAAACCATTCCCTTTTTTGGGGTTGTCTTGCTGTTGCTTCTCCAGTGCATTTTCAGTTGCACCAAACCAAGTGACTTCAATTCACGATCGCTTATGCATCCTAAATGGACAGATTGATATCCCTGAAGTTTAATTGACTTGGTTTCATACTGTGATGATTACGTGCTCCCTTACATTTTTTTTGAGCAGTGTATTTTCATAATTATAATTATTGTATGTATCTGTTTAGGCTGTATATAACTGCTGATGTTAAAAATAATTATTTGAATTTTTTTTAGGTCTTAAAAACATTGTGGGTTCTCTGATCCAGTCAGTGAAGAAGCTGGCTGATGCGATGTTGATAACTTCGTTCTGCTTGGCTGTGTTCGCCCTGGTCGGACTGCAAATGTTCATGGGAAATCTACAGCAGAAGTGTGTTAGATTTTCTTTAAATACCACAATGTACATAGGCAATGACACATGGGACTACAATGAGCACATCAACAATGAAGGTATTTTAACAACACATTCATCTGTTTCAAATACTTCTCTTGAACACACCGATGGGCAGAAACACAAAACAAAAAGTAACAAAAAACCTGTTTTCATTCACAAAATGGTGGTTCAAAGGGGTGGTTCTCCTTTAACAAACAACCGCTCTAATATATGATTATAACCATATTCTCACTGCTAAAATTGACAAATTATTTCTCTATACCGAACAAAAATATTCTCAATTTCGTGACAAACCAGATAAGCTTCTGGCTGGACACCTGAGTAGAATTGAGTGACCAAACGATTAGTTGGGTCAAATCTTCCAATCTACTCTATTCTCCAAGTCCCTTTATATTTCAAAAGTGACCTTAATTCTAATTATTATATGACATGAAGAAAAGTGAAAGTAAAAGTGATCTGTTGAAAAAAATAAAACGTGAGTAAATGATAAATGTAAGAATAAAATACATTGTTTTAATTTACTTTGTTGGCTTATAATAGGCAAAGGAAATTAAACACTTATATTTAGCTATCCTTATGAATAATTTACTCATTGCTTACATATTGGAAAGACCACTGTTTTACCACTATTAACATCTACCATACAATACAAATGCAATGTGGGCAACATTACATTAAATATTGGAATGAAAGTGTACTCTGGTGAATCCCAAACAAGCCCCTCGGCCGAATTTGAGTGCCCGCTTGTTTGTAATTTGTTTCATTCCGGTTGAACATTTGTTTGCCTGGAAGTAATGGAGGATGATTTAAGATAAACTTTGGTTGTCCAACAGGCAAGAGATTCCAGCAAAACATAACAGTAACCCTGATGATTGGTTATATGCGAGGGTAATAATGATGAAGTCCAAATAGTAAGCTGTATGAGTGACTGAATCGCGCACCTCAGCCGTCCGCTGCACAAATCGCTAGTCGTCGCTACATATCATTTTAAAATTAATGGAGTCTGGGCACGTGGCTTTGGTAGGTTCATCAGGCCCTTTAGCAGGGCAGAGGCCGGCTGCAAGCATAAGCAACATAAGCGGTCGCTTAGTGCCTCCGACCACTAGGGGGCCTCTGACTGCTAGGGAGCCACTGACCAATAGAAGCTAGGGGGCCCCATATCAATCATTTTGCTTAGGGCCCCCAAATGGTTAGAGAAGCCGGCACTGGCTGGTGCTGCCATCTTTGCATCTTTTGTTGCCGTTTACTACTGGAGAAAATGTATGTTCAGTGAAACTACATAGGTTACACTGAGAAATTTAGTAACGTGTTATTTATGTGAAAAAATAACTAGTAAGGAAGTACTTAAATTAAAGAACTAACGCGTTATGTTACTCGTTACCATTATAAAGTAGTCTGACTTCAGTAACATTGTAATGCATTATCCCCAACACTGTTTGCTACACTGTTCAGTGCTTGTTTTCTCACTTGTTTACTCAAAGAGTAATTGAGTGACCTGTAGGTTAGCAACCAAGAAAGACCAAAGGTTTTGGTAATGCCTGGTTTAGAATGTTAGTTGACTAATAGTAACCAGGGGTGGTGCAAGGGGGTGGCTTGCTGTTGCTCAAGCAACCCCAATTATTAGTAAAGCATAGCAACTCCTAGAAAATATAACCAATATTTTGTATTTGCTAGAACTGCTAGCACTGGCATTGTTTTGTTAAGCAACCCCATAGCAGCCCCATTCAAAAATTCCTGTTGTAACTGAATCTATGACTACAATAATTTTCCAAAATGAACTGTGCTCTAATCATGGTGCCCTCTGTTTTCCTCCAGTAAACTACTACTACTTCCCAGGGATGAAGGACCCTCTACTTTGTGGAAATTCTTCTGATGCAGGGTACATTTTCTTTGGATGTCAAGGTTAACGTTTTATACCCTTGCCCTGTAACACCCCTCAAGGTGTTACTGGAGCAGGTCAAGAAAATTAAATGACTCCTCCCCCCAACACAGACAGTGCTGGCAAATGGGCTACTTGCACTCAGGTTGATGACATACTTCCCTTTTACAATAATACTGCTCGCCTGTTTCCGGCGCACGTTAGTTGTATACAGAGTTGCCAAGTCCGTTTATAATATAAGTGCTGTAGTGTAATTCGCTCTAATACAAATCCCCACGTGGATCTTTCCTGCCCCCACCTCCCTCCCACTGGCGGAAAATCAAGTTAGAATTCTTAGCGATGTTACAAGTGATCATGATTATGGCAAATAAGGCCTTAATATACATAACAATGTAAACTAGCCACAATTTGGTAGAATTGTTGAATATTATAGATACATATGAGTGTAATAAGCTAATATATGGTGACATAGCACACTACAACTACGTAGTGAGAATTAAGAAGAAAAATATACATACAGCAAAAATATAGCAAGTAGAGAAAGCAATAATATACACTCACCTAAAGGATTATAAGGAACACCATACTAATACTGTGTTTGACCCCCTTTCGCCTTCAGAACTGCCTTAATTCTACGTGGCATTGATTCAACAAGGTGCTGAAAGCATTTTTTTGAAATGTTGGCCCATATTGATAGGATAGCGTCTTGCAGGTGATGGAGATTTGTGAGATACACATCCAGGGAACGAAGCTCCCGTTCCACCACATCCCAAAGATGCTCTATTGGCTTGAGATCTGGTGACTGTGGGGGCCATTTCAGTACAGTGAACTCATTGTCATGTTCAAGAAACCAATTTGAAATGATTCAAGCTTTGTGACATGGTGCATTATCCTGCTGGAAGTAGCCATCAGAGGATGGGTACATGGTGGTCATAAAGGGATGGACATGGTCAGAAACAATGCTCAGGTAGGCTGTGGCATTTAAACGATGCCCAATTGGCACTAAGGGGCCTAAAGTGTGCCAAGAAAACATCCCCCACACCATTACACCACCACCAGCCTGCACAGTGGTAACAAGGCATGATGGATCCATGTTCTCATTCTGTTTACGCCAAATTCTGACTCTACCATCTGAATGTCTCAACAGAAATCGAGACTCATCAGACCAACATTCTTCCAGTCTTGAACTGTCCAATTTTGGTGAGCTCGTGCAAATTGTAGCCTCTTTTTCCTATTTGTAGTGGAGATGAGTGGTACCCGGTGGGGTCTTCTGCTGTTGTAGCCCATCCGCCTCAAGGTTGTGCGTGTTGTGGCTTCACAAATGCTTTGCTGCATACCTCGGTTGTAACGAGTGGTTATTTCAGTCAAAGTTGCACTCCTATCTGCTTGAATCAGTCGGCCCATTCTCCTCTGACCTCAACAAGGCATTTTCGCCCACAGGACTGCCGAATACTGGATGTTTTTCCCTTCTCATACCATTCTTTGTAAACCCTAGAAATAGTTGTGCGTGAAAATCCCAGTAACTGAGCAGATTGTGAAATACTCAGACCGGCCCGTCTGGCACCAACTACCATGCCACGCTCAAAATTGCTTAAATCACCTTTCTTTCCCATTCTGACATTCAGTTTGGAGTTCAGAAGATTGTCTTGACCACACCCCTAAATGCATTGAAGCAACTGCCATGTGATTGGTTGATTAGATAGTTGCATTAATGAGAAATTGAACAGGTTTCCTAATAATCCTTTAGGTGAGTGTACATAACACTGTACACTAGCAGCAGTTTAAAAAGAGTACTATAAACTAGCAGCAATATTGGTGGTGGTATTGAAATTATAGTATAGCAATAAGATACATAATGTAAACTAGCAGCACTTTTTTTAAAGAGTAGGATGAGGAGTATGAAAAGTATGGTAGAAGTATTGAATATTATAGACACTTGGTACAGCTGTGATGATGACATTAGATGGCAGAGCACTAGATACATTTCCACAAACGATGCTGCCAACAAAGTGGTCTAAGTATGGCAAAAGGTACAACAACACTGTGTACATCAAGTGGTCTGTGATGACAGTAAAGCTCTGTGCAGATACTGCAAAGCAGAATCAATTATTACAGTTTTTAACAAAAAACAAGAATATTATAGCCTACTAGTGTATATATATAGCCTACTAATACTAGATACATATGGTACTAATGTATTTTACACTCCCCCTTAGTGCTCCTGTCCCCTCGTTTTCCATCCCTCCACTCATTTTCTGCTCGCAGGTGATCAGAGATGAAGGGATGGTCCTGCCCTCCATATACGACTTGTTGACGTTTTATTATTTTTTGTCAAGAATTCTTTGCTTGTTGATGTTAAAATACATGTTTTGCGTTTCAAACTCTCTGAGTGGATTCCGTTTAATGTGTGTTGCAGGCTTATTCATTTACTGTAACACCAGGGGCAACTGGTCATTAGGGGCAGGTGTTGTCAACAGAAAGTACTGCCACAAAATTATTTTTATTTCTCGAAGATTACTTCCTATAATTTATCTATGAATATAGCATCTTCCTAAATTGCATATCATTAGTGTTACGATTTTATTTCATATTCATTGGTCCCTGCCTTGCTGCTTCAGACTGCGTTCTGCCGATTTGAGTTCACAGTAGTAGGCCATAGGCTAACCGTGAATGTACGTGTGAAAATATTAAAACGCATGCCCAAGTGGGGCTGACAGCCAATAGCCCCACTACAACGTCATTTCGTATTTCAGACCTGGCTGTCTGTCTGCCTGGCGCCAACATTAGTCGGCAAGGAGAGCGAGGAGGTTAGATTGTCTTGGCTAGCTTGTTAGCTTCACAAACGGCAGATAACTTCAGAAAATTTATGAATACTTGAGCACCGGTTTGAAACCCTCAATTTGGAGGAGAAACTTGAAGTAAAGTGACTTGGTGCCCATCAGCCATGGGATATTGTCATTTCTCAAACTGCTGGTAAAAGTAACCACAGGCTTAACGTGGAGTGGTTTTTGAAGAAAAAGTGGCTAGTGGTTAGCATACAAAAGAAGGCACTCTTCTGTTTTCCATGTCTGCTATTTGGTGGAGATGGTACTTGGTCGAGAATGGGTTACAAAGATTTGAAACATCTGTCAGAGAGGATTGCAAAACATGAGAGCAGCGGGAATCATCTGGACAATGCTGTGAAATTGGGCTTACTTGGAAGGGTAAATGTCGCAGCCCAAGTTGACCGTGCATACAGGCACTCCATTAAGCAGCATATCAAACAGATGGAGGAAAACAGGTAATTTCACAGTCGGATCATAAAATGTATTCAACTGTGTGGAAAATGTGAAACTGCACTGCGGGGGCACGACGAGTTGGTGGACTCCCTGAATACTGGAATATTCAAATGCATTTGTGTGAGGGCAATTTGAGAATTCAGAGGTACTATGACGTTGAGCCTGTCTTCAAAGGGACATCTAGCACTGTACAAAACGAGCTGTTAGAATGTATGTATGAAGTGTACAGGGAGGAGATAGTCAAGCAAGTGGACAAACATCATTTGTTCCCATACAGGCAGATGAGACAACTGATGTCTCCTGTAAATCACAAATGGTGGTTGGATTGTGATACATGTTGCCTAACAATACAGTGACAGAGAAGTCAAAGATAAAACTGGACTCGGCCTCTCTAATAACATCAAGGGTGTGTTGGAACCACTGAAGCTGGGAGAAAAGCTGATCGCTCAGACTTATGATGTTGCAGCTTTAATGAGTGGAAACGTCCGAGGGGTACAGACGCTAATGAAAGAGACACCCACATCCCCAGTTTGTTCACTGCTATGTTCAATAGCAGAACCGGACCTTGCAGCAACTTTGTTCAGCAAGGATGAGCATCCTTTTGTCACCTTTTTCTATGGCGCTCCAAAACGTGTTGCGGCACTTTCTGAGGCAACACAGAGACGTATTCCAAAACCACCCACTGTATGATGGAACTTTAAAAGTATAATTGTCAATGCAGTTTGGGAAAACTGCACTGCGCTGCTCCTGTATATGGAGGACATACGCACACAACCACCATAAGGACATACGCACACAACCACCATAAGTGAGGCATACGGCCTGTCAAAAAAACTCCGGGACAGAGCCTTTCTGCTGTTGCTGGCATTTTTTTTCTTCCTTATGCCAGAAGTTGATGTTTTATACAACACTGCAAAAATGGAGCATTGATGCATCTGGGATTTGCAGTGCCCTCACCCGTTTCAAGGAGAATGTCCAGAATATGTGGAAGCAAACTGATGAATGGGCTGCCACCTTTCACGATGGAACAGACGACCCAGGCTGACGAGTAACTAACACAGCGCCGTTGATGAAGGAGGCATGCAACACATTCCTCTCCCAGGTGGAGCAGAGGCTTTCACAAATTGACCACCTGAAAATTATCATAAAAACCCCTATGACAACATCCGAGTCAGAGAGGAACTTTTCCACTTTGAAGAGGGTAAAAACCTTCACTCTCAATACCATTGGACAGCCGCAACTCAACGCATTGGCCATGTTGTCCATCGAAAGATAGCTGATTCAGCAGCTACGTGACTTCATTCCCAAAGTAATCAAAAAGTTTGCCCAAAGGAAGAACTGCCATGCCACCTTTCTCTTGAAGTGAGCCCTCATCCTTGGTGAGTGAAAGCATATTTTATCATCCTGCCTTTGTGGTGCTGGTCGGTGCATTAGTCATATTTTTGTGCTGGATCGATAGATCTAGATGTTGACGAGTGTCAGTCTGTCCATGCTTATCTATTAAGGTTGTTGTCATAGAATGGATCTGAATCCCTAAAAAGATGTCTTTCCGCTTCGTTGTGGCCTTCAGTGGTGTTGAGCTCATTGCTGTTCGTGTATGGCCCTGTAGGCACATTGGTTCTGAGCTTGGTTGCATTCCTAATTTAGGTTTGTAAATGTGACAGTGGTCATTTTACATGTGTGTGAGAGAGAAGGAGAGCAATTACACAAGAAGGTCTCTCTCTCTCTGTCCAGTATGTGTCTTACAACACCTGGTATAAGCAAGCTGCACTGTCGTTAAAAGTATTTTGTGGAGCCACGCTGTTTGTTGATGTGTTATATAAACACATTAGTAGCAAGAGGGAGTTTTGTTGCTTTACTGGTATGTATCCTATATTTTGAAATGGTTTGTACCCCACCAATTTTTTACCTATAAAAACGCCACTGGCTGTAGCAGCAAAAATAGGAGTCAATATTTCCCGGTTGTAGTTGCGTAAGATCGTTACCAAACTGGTACGAAAGTTGTTACATTGTCAGTACGTCCTGTAATTACGTTTCTACTACATCCTGAACAGGTAAGGAAGATTATCAATTATGTGGTCATTAATTTCATTCAGATAACGTTGGAGTTACGTAGGATCGTTACCAAACGGTACATAAGTAGTTACCTTCTCAGTACGTTGTGTAATTACGCTCCTGCGACGTGCTGAGGAGGTAAGGAAGATTACCAAATATGTGGTCACCTTCAGATAATGTTGCCACAACGTTTTGAGAAGGTAATGTCATTGACATTACCAATCCATAACGTCAAGGTTACGTAACCTGTTAGCTGGGTAGTATGCATAGCTTCCCTCTTGACCTTGAGCTGAAGAAGCAGTGGTTAGGGCAAATACGCCAGGACCGCTTCACTATATAATATTCTAATCTAAAGTATGCAGCAGGCATTTCACCAAAGACCAGCTAGGTCAGGGCTACCCAACCCTGTTCCTTGAGATCTACTGTCCTGTATGTACTCTCTCCAACTCTAACTTAGCACACCTGATTCCAATAATTGCGCAGTAAAAGTAGGTTTTTCCATGATTCTCCTCTTTTCACTGGACCGAAAAGTCAGTTATCGTTACCTACATTGACAGTTATTGTATCAATGTCATCGATGAATGAAGGAAACATTTACGTTGTTGTGGCATGAAATGAAATAGCTTTGGCAGTGTAAAGTTCGTCTTCAGTCTCGCTCGCAATAGACTCTGTGCACCAGCGTAGTGACGAACTTTTGTCTAGAAGTCGATATTGCAGTTTCCGGTGTACTTACTAATACTCATCCGCATTAGTAAACACCTAAACTCACAACAAGATGAGTGATGCTGTTTTAAGGAAAAAAAGAAATATAATGTACGTGACTCATTTAAGTTTCAAGGTACAAGTGGGGCATCATTTTAATCAGGAGAATGTCCTCTTTTTAATAAAATATGGCTTGCGCCATTCAATAACTTCAAACGCTAGACTAGAAATAGTCAGAAAAGGCGATAAAAAAAAAGAAAATTATGTACTTCCACGTAACGCAGGTTTAAGCGCAATTAATACCCTATAGGACCAGATGTTTACTTCCTATGCCAGTTTTTATTTTTCAGTTTCGTTGTGAAATGAGGTTACAGTAGTAAAATAAAAGAGGAGACCATTATTGGTGCTTTTTTGAGGCTATGGATTTTTAAGCTTCATTCAGGTTAGAAGAGGCTGAACGAAGCTTAGTTTCAATTCACTTGCTATGGGGGCGCGCTAGCGTTCCAGCTCAGCCAGCGTTCTTTTGCCGTTTTTGAGGATAAGGTGAATTTTTATGTGTTCTATTGTCCTGCCTAATACTACACTAAAAAGGAACACATCGCTAACTAGCTTAGCCGATAGCCGGCCGGCACACCACAGTAAACTACTTACGCTGGTAGTTGTGCAGATAACTCGATACGTAGAGTTTGAATCCCTTGCTCCGCTTGCTTGTTGGAGCAGGGGACCAGGCATCAACAATTAGATGGACATCACTAATGCTTATTTTAGGCAGGTCTTGGAAACATCTACTAAAAACAGAAATTTTGGGCGACGCGGGTGATCGCTTAAGTAAACCGGAAAATAATATGCCAACATCTGACTAAAGTGGAAGTTCGTCCATACGCTTGTGCACAGAGCCTATTGCTCAATTCTTATTACTATTCCAAGTAGTAAGATACTAGTAGGCCTTTTACTGGCTAATAAGCCATTAAACTTCATAAGAAATGTTAGTCATTTTAACAAAGCTTAATGGTATCTAGCTAAATATTCAAACATGGCCTTATGTTAATGCGTGACAAAATGATCTAATGTAGAGACGCAATTGTATGACGAGGTAGTTGTCCCGATCGGTGTTCCAATAGGTCACAATACCGTCCCAATCAGTCACAATACTGGCGTACTAGCTTACTATGTACTAAACAGTACATACTTCACCATCATCCGCAAAGTATGTATTTGTAGTATGCGATTTGAGATTCATGATTAGTCTGGATCATGACTGTGCTGTCCCTGAACCAGCTTCACTGGACGTCATTTCATGGAAATGAGTACCTTCGTAATCGTTTATGTATGACTATACATACGTCTTAAATCCTTTCTCCAACTTGCTAGCTGGAACCTTGCAAATGATCTTGCAAATAATTAACATTGTTAATTTTAGGCAACTCTTTAAACACATTGAATAAAAGAGTACCATTACTTCAATAACAGAGCGGAAATGCAGGAGCAGTATTAAGGAGAATGGGGAAGCGGTTGTGCAGGGAGCCCATTGCACGCAGCGCCGGCCCAGGACTTTCTGCCGCCCAAGGCATGACACATTTTTTTTGCCCCTGGCCACCCCCCACCAACACCCCCTCATATTCATATGAATCTAAGCATCAACCGTGGCACTTCCAAAAGTTACCTTGCAACTCCGACAGAGGCTCTACTAACATGTAAAAATGTAAGCTTCAATTTCTGGCTACTCGTCCGTTGTATAAAAGAGAAAAGCTTAAATTAATTGGGACAGAATATCCCTATTAGTAATATAATACTATCTCCTTGAATATTATAGGCTGCTGCTCAGCTTCAGAATATCATAGAGATCAATCAATATCCCCATATTTATCATTCGCGGACACATTAGAGCTTGTTAGATTCCCTTTTGCCCTTTTCTTTAACAAAGGAAATATGTGAGCCACAAACAATTCGAGCCCCAAGTTTAATCAAACACACCAAGCCCTTCCCAGGCATGGAGGTATTTAATCCATGCATCAGACAGCATTGGAGTATTTGGCTATGTGTGTCTGTCACACATTTAGTGGCCTCTTGCTACCAAGGATAGTGAGAGTGAACTACCGGAGAAGCGCGAATGGGGTGAGGGCGGGAACTGCAATCGAGCTGGTGGCTGCGGTGCTGCCGTTCAGGAGTGCCGGAGGACGTCAGCCATTTGTCGAAATGCCGTCTAAAATTCAATGCGGTCCTAGGCGGCTGCCTAATCTTGCCTAATGGGAGGGCTGGCCCTGGATGCACGGCTCTCCATGGGGAGACCTGAGCTAATCTGAGGGTCGATTTAAACTCTGGTCTTCCCAAGATGCCCTGTCTCTGTTAACCATGCAATAAATACGGTGAAAATAATTTGCATTCATATATTTTAATGATGACTTTTTGAAACTCTCATTCCAATTTGTCATGCAACTTGGACTTTTGATAGAGAATGTCCGTCAGGATACACATGTATAAAGGCTGGTCGAAATCCCAACTATGGATACACAAACTATGACAGTTTTGGATGGGCCTACCTCTCCCTGTTTCAACTCATGACAAAGGATTTCTGGGAAAATCTTCTCCAGCTGGTAAGTACACGTCATATGCTTCCAACTTCCGAAATGTACGATTTATCAAAATAGCTAATAGTAAAATGTGCTGATATCTACGCCTATAGCACCTATGGCTGTCCTATGAAATAAAAGTCAGTATTTTATGATATCAATGACATTAAGATGTACTCTTTTAATTTATTTATGTTTTTTTTTTTTCTTCAGACTCTTCGCTCGGCAGGGAAAACCTACATGATCTTCTTTGTGGTGGTGATCTTCCTGGGTTCGTTCTACCTGATCAACCTCATCCTGGCTGTGGTGGCCATGGCTTATGCAGAGCAGAACGAGGCCACTATGGCCGAGGCAAAAGAGAAGGAGGCGGAGTATGCCAGGATCATGGAGCAACTGATGGAACGGAAAAAGGCGGAGGTCAGCAAGGCAACTCTCTGATGTGTGATCAACTTTCTGTCTATGTAAATTGCTTTGAGTCATTTTTCTGTTCGAGCTGTTTGAAAAAAATGCTTGGAATTTGAGCCTCTGTGGGTGTTATGATACTTAACCAACTTGGTCAAGCTCAACAAGGCTCTGTTGTTTGAAGAAGGTGGGTTTATGTTGTTTTTCTTTGGTCTAGTGTTCTGCTGTGCTGAGGAGGCCCAGTGAAGACCAAGAGAGTAAAGAACAGATGAAAGTTACAGGCCAGCAGAAGAAGACACCCATTTCAACCAGAGTCTACAACCAAGATGACATGGATGGTAACTGTCACAAATCAAAGTCAATATACAAGAAACCAAAAGTCCTAAGGAATCATTGTTTGGAACTGAGATGGGATTGGATATGTATAGGACCTTGATTCTTATATCTGTGTTCGAATGAGCTCCTGTAAGCAACAAAATAAAAATGAAAATAATACTCAGATGTTTATCTTGACAAAAACATCATAGTCTGTTACTCCAATGTTAGCTTGAAAAGGAACACCCTAGTGTTCTCCTTTGATGTTTAGCTGGAAAAACAGTAACATAGATCATTACTACAATGTTAAGAATGATAAGCAGCATCCTAGTTTTGTACTTTGATGTTTAGCTTGACAAACAGCATCCGTGTCCTTTTCTACAACAGATATGGAGGTGGATCCGAAGCCCTGCTCCCCTTGCTGGTACAAGTTTTCAGACATCTTCTTGAAATGGAACTGCTGTGTGCCTTGGGTGACCTTCAAGAGGTGGATGTACCTCATAGTGATGGACCCATTCGTGGACCTGGGCATCACAATATGTATCATTCTCAACACAATTTTCCTTGCCCTAGAACATTACCCAATGACAGCAGAGTTTGAGGAGGTCCTGAGCTTTGGGAACTTGGTGAGTTACCTTCTTCAATGATGCTGCACTCCTTCAAAATATCGGTAGCCCTGACAAGGATACCATAAAAAATTATCATTTTGGTTCATAAGGATCTGCACAGTTTCACGGCACACAGTTTTCTAGGTTATTCAATACCCCCCACACCTCTTATACAGGTTTTCATTGGGATCTACACTGCAGAGATGGTGCTGAAAGTAATTGCCTTGGATCCATATTACTACTTCCAGAGTGGGTGGAACATCTTGGACAGCATCATTGTGGCCCTGTGCTTGATTGAGCTGCTGTTGGCTGATTTTGAGGGTCTGTCTGTGCTCCGAACCTTCCGTCTGGTGAGACTCCCTTCACCCACAGTTTAGAATACGCTTGTTTAGTGGAACTGAGCAGTGAAAATCCACTGTGGTGGATCAATACGTTTCTATAAAAGCTTGATTTAAGTATCTTCTTCAATTTGGTAATTAAAAAGTTATCTGTTTAATCTGTGGTAACTTTATAGTTAAATAACAAATACAGCTCCGGAAACAATTTAAAGACCACTGCAACTTTTTCTTTCCTTTCCCAAAAATTCGAAAAGAAAGGTTTTGAGTGAGAAACAGAAGGGTTAAAATTAAGAGACCATTGCAAATGAAACACTTCTGTTGCTCACTCAAAACTTTCCTCTTCAAGGAACTGTATATGAACTACTGTTCAAAAGTTTGGGTTCACTTAGAAATTTCCTTGTTTTCCTTAAAACAAACATAAGATGAGTTTGAATACCAAATATAGTCATTGACTAGAAATAATAATTTTTTATTGAAATAATAATTGTGTACTTCAAACAAAGAATCCTCCATTTGCAGCAATTACAGCCTTGCAGACCTTTGCCATTGTAGTTGTCAATTTGTTGAAGAGATTTCACCCCAAGCTTCCTGAAGCACCTCCCACAAGTTGGATTGGCTTGATGGGCACTTCTTACGTACCATACAGTTACGCTGCTCCCACAACTGCTCAATAGGGTTGAAATCCGGTGACTGTGCTGGCCACATCTTTATAGACAGAATACCAGCTGACTGCTTCTTCCCAAAATAGTTATTGTATAGTTGGGAGCTGTGCTTTGGGTCATTGTCCTGTTGTAGGAGGAAATTGGCTCCAATCAAGTGCCACCCACAGGTATGGCATGGCATTGCAAAGTGGAGTGAGAGACTTGCTTCTTCAAGATCAAGTTCTCCTGCCCATGTACATTTTATACATTATTTTTTTGTTGGCCAGTCTGAGATATGGCTTTTTCTTTGCATCTCTGCCTAGAAAGCCAGCATCGTGGAGTCACCTCTTCACTATTGACGTTGAGACTGGTGTTTTGAGGGTATTATATATTGAAGCTGGCTTTTGAGGTCCTTTTGAGTGTCTGTTTGTCAAACTAGACACTCTAATGTATTTGTCCTCTTGCTCAGTTGGGGCCTCCCACTCCTCTTTCTGTTCTGGTTAGAGACAGTTTGCCTGTAATTGACCCCACAATTGCTGATGCACCAGACACTCAATGTAAGGGTTTTCTCATAAGGTTTTTCTAATGATCAATTAACCTTTTAAAATGATGAACTTGGATTAGCAAGCACAATGTGCCATTGGAACACAGAACTGATGGTTGCTGAAGGAGTCTGTTCACCTACATACATTTTCTAATAAAAATCAGCCGCTTCCAGCTACAATTGTAATTTACTACATTAACAATGTCTACACTGTATCATTGTTATTTTAATAGGCAAAAAAAAAATGACACCAGAACATAAAACAATTAAAGCTGCGAGCAGCGTTTCAGGGGGCCAAGCGGGGCATAGGAAGCATCTCACTGCATGCTCTCACTAGAGAAATGTCTGTAATTTAAAAATGCCCAATGCCGCTAGTAGTCAGGATGTCCAATCGAAGGAGAGCAAATCAAAACAAAACAAATATACCTTGAAACCAGAAAAGGAACCAGGCAATCCTATTAGGAGGGATGAATATTGTTGTGGCTGGCAGGTTTCAATTCCTGGTTTTCTATGTGGCAGACTGTCTTTAATCATTACACTATTTAAACAGCAAAATGCAACTTTTACCTCAGCCATTACATTTTTGTTGAAATAACGTGGACAAAATAACATTTATTAACGGAACTCAAGAGTAGTCATGCTCAAAGACTATATAGCTAATAGCTATACATCTTACTTAGAATGAAAACAGTGACTCCAATCAATTCATGGCTGATTTGTGTCTTTGGAAAACAATAACAGTATATAAGGGTCACGTAAAACAATTCTTCTCCTAAACATATGAGAATCATGGTATTACAGAGGGGATAGACACTCACCTAAAGGATTATTAGGAACACCTGTTCAATTTCAATGGCAGTTGCTTCAATGCATTTAGGGGTGTGGTCCTGGTCAAGACAATCTCCTGAACTCCAAACTGAATGTCAGAATGGGAAAGAAAGGTGATTTAAGCAATTTTGAGCGTGGCATGGTTGTTGGTGCCAGACGGGCCGGTCTGAGTATTTCACAATCTGCTTAGTTACTGGGATTTTCACGCACAACCATTTCTAGGGTTTACAGAGAATGGTGTGAAAAGGGAAAAACATCCAGTATGCGGCAGTCCTGTGGGCGAAAATGCCTTGTTGATGCTAGAGGTCAGAGGAGAATGGGCCTACTGATTCAAGCTGATAGAAGACTGAAATAACCACTTGTTACAACCGAGGTATGCAGCAAAGCATTTGTGAAGCCACAACACGCACAACCTTGAGGCGGATGGGCTACAACAGCAGAAGACCCCACCGGGTACCATTAATCTCCACTACAAATAGGAAAAAGAGGCTACAATTTGCACAAGCTCACCAAAAATGGACAGTTGAAGACTGGACGAATGTTGCCTGGTCTGATGAGTCTTGATTTCTGTTGAGACATTCAGATGGTAGAGTCAGAATTTGGTGTAAACAGAATGAGAACATGGATCCATCATGCCTTGTTACCACTGTGCAGGCTGGTGTTGGTGGTGTAATGGTGTGGGGGATGTTTTCTTGGCACACTTTAGGCCCCTTAGCGCCAATTGGGCATCGTTTAAATGCCACGGCCTACCTGAGCATTGTTTCTGACCATGTTCATCCCTTTATGACCACCATGTACCCATCCTCTGATGGCTACTTCCAGCAGGATAATGCACCATGTCACAAAGCTTGAATCATTTCAAATTGGTTTCTTGAACATGACAATGAGTTCACTGTACTGAAATCGCCCCCACAGTCACCAGATCTCAATCCAATAGAGCATCTTTGGGATGTGGTGGAACGGGAGCTTCGTCCCCTGGATGTGCATCCCACAAATCTCCATCAACTGCAAGATGCTATCCTATCAATATGGGCCAACATTTCTAAAGAATGCTTATAGCACCTTGTTGAATCAATGCCACGTAGAATTAAGGCAGTTCTGAAGGCGAACGGGGGTCAAACACAGTATTAGTATGGTGTTCCTAATAATCCTTTAGGTGAGTGTATATTGTTGTGTGAAGGGTGCAAAGTACAGAGTGGATATACATATCTGAAATACAATATTTGGAACTTCTCAGAGGGGAAGTGAACCAGGGTCAGAATATTGCAGAACAGGGAGGTCCCCACTACACCACAGGGGCTACAGGTGGCCCCTACAGCTCTCTATCCTCTTCAAATGTAAATTTGACTCCAGCCATAAACATTTTGCTGAGATAAAGTTGGCAACAAAACGTTTGTAACGGAACTAAAGTGTACTGTAGTACAAAGATTATTATAGATGGCAAGCTATACATCCTACTTATAACAAAATCATTGACTCCAATCACTACATGGCTGGTTCCTTTCTTTGGAAAACAATAACAGCATAAAAGTGTCACGTAATACAATTATTCTCGCAAATAAATGAAAATCATGGTATTTCACATTTGTTTTGTTGTGTGAAGGCTGATAAGCACCTGGTGGAAAAGCATTTATGAGATACAGAACTCTGAACTTCTGAGAAGGTAATCGAACTGGGGTCACAATATCGAAGGACCGGGATGTTCCCACAACACCACAGGGCTGCCTGACAGACTGAATAGGCTCACTGGGTTGTGATCTATAATAACTGAAATAGCACACATGCATATTTTGAAAATCCACCAGAAACATTTTAAAGACAATGGTCCAGTCGTCCTTTACACCAATTGTCATCCAAATCCATTCAGCTGTTTCGGAGGAAATGTCGTTTAAGTGTGTTTTGATCAACAGCAAAATCGTGAGAAACATTGGTGATGTTTATAGCGCCCCCAAGAGCTATGGACCTCTGAAAATGGCCCTGGAGAATAATAATAATAATTAAAAATAAACGTACAAACATAAAAGGGTTCCAGCAACTTCGTTGTTTGGCCCCCTAAATATGTATTGACATTAAAAAAGCACATCAGAATCAGAAAGAGATTTATTGCCAAGTAAGTTTCACAAGAAACAAGGAATTTGTTCTGGCTGTTGGTACAACAATTTATACAAAAGGAATAATGGAAGAAAAAACAAATATGAACTGTGTACTGAGCATAAAAATAGTAAATAAATTACTACAAAATAACTGAAGTATATGTAAGGTGCAATATTTTGTCCAGTTGAGGGTTGTGTATGTATGTAGGAAAGCTTTATAGATTTGTCCGGTTGAGGGTTGTGTGTGTGTCTGGGGAACGGTCTATAGTCAATTTGGTTCTGGTGGCATGTTCATGAGGCCTACTGCTGTAGAAAATAATATTTTCTTGTGACGAAAGGTTTTGGTCCTGATTTAGACCTCAGACTTCTACCAGAGGGGAGAGTTCTGAATAGTCCTTTTCCAGGGTGAGAGGGATCAGCCCCAAACATTGCCGCTCGCCTCCGCGCCCTGGAGGTCTGTTTGTGAAATTGCAACCAATCACCCTCTCTGCAGAGCAGATGCAGCCTGCCCTTGTCTTTGGCAGTGGCTGCAGCGTACCAGTCTGTGAATGAGGAGGTCAGGATGGACTCTATGATGGCAGTGTAGAAGTGCACCATCATAATCTTTAGCAGGTTGAACTTTTTCAGCTGCCGCAGGAAGTACATCCTCTGGTGTGCATATGTATGTAAAATACACAGATGTATGTTAAAAGAATAAAACCTTGATATTTAATGATGAACCTCCTATTTAACACCAATTGTATGCACTGAAACTATCTTTTTTTTTATTTTGCAGAACTACAGTAAGCTTAATCCATATTAGGAGTAACATGAATAATATGTCTTAATGTTTTGGGGGCAGATGCGTGTTTTCAAGACTTCCATATTCTGGCCTGCATTCAAGAGGATGCTAAAGATCACCAGTAACTCCATGAGGGCCCTGGGGAATCACACCTTGCTCCTGGTCATCATCGTCATTTTCTTTTCTATATTGGGCATGCAACTGTTTGGGAAGAGCTATGCAGATGAAGTGTGTAAGATCTCTGAAGACTGCACACTGCCTCGGTGGCACATGCATGACTTCTTCCATGCTTTCCTCATCATCTTCCGGGTGCTGTGTGGCGAGTGGATCGAGACCATGTGGGACTGCATGGAGGTGGCCGGCCAGGGCAGGTGTCTCATCTTCTACCTGATGGTCATAGTCATTGGTAACCTAGTGGTGAGTGATGGATTTTACAATGGGTGGGCACTTCTAACAGTTGTGAAGTGAAGACATCTCTGTATTGCACCTCTGTTGCTCGGTCACATTGTTGCCATGATCACAAACATTCAAAAGAGCTGCAGCCATATTGTTTACCAGAAGGTGAAGAGGGTCTGAAGACTTTTAACATGGGCTGAGTAACGTTTTGTCTAAATTACACTAGAAATTCCACAACATTGCCAATGTAAGCAAATAATAAGCAGATAAATAACGTTATCATAACCTAGCAAAGTCAGTCAGGAATTGTTATCCATGTTAATGTGAGCTTGCAAAAGCTTGGTGGCATCCCCTCAACATTTACTAACTAGTAAACATTATACTGCATCTAAAATCAATTTGTTGACATTGTTATATATTAGCTTTTTTTTAAAGGTGGTATAATGTTTTCAAGCCTATGTAATGGACTTCAGTCCAAACCATCCACAGCTCCCATTGAGGATGCATTGAGTAGATGAACATTGAGACAGTATTGAGACAAAACATGCAATCCATGAATAATTTCAGACACATCCAAAACTGTTAGCTACTTGCCATGTGGTCAGGTCACATCACACGATTACTGTCTGAGTGACAGTATTAATAACTGAACATATTTGACGACAAATCATGTTACTGCCTTGGTTTAAGGACATGGGACAATAATTACAAATACTGAGTGATTAAGTGTTCTTTCATCCTTCCACAGCTGTTGAACCTCTTCATGGCCTTGCTGCTGAGCTCCTTCAGGGGGGAAAACATGGTGGATCTGGAGGGGGACAGGGAGAGGAGCAACCTGCACATTGCAGTCAGGAGGATCACCAAGGGCTTGAACTGGACCAAAGTCTACATCATTAAACAGTTCCAGATTATTGTCGGGAAGCAGAAGAAAGAAAATGGTGATCACGACGAACACGGCTTTGATAAGGATGTTAAAGACCATACCGAGGTACCAATGCATTGACATTTAAAAAAAATTAACAGTAACCATGTAACTGAATGAAGAGACATGGAAATGTTGACCACCAGCGCAGTATGGTTTGCAAAGCGAACACACAAGGCTATTATTGGATTTCTAAATCTCACCCGAAGGAAACACTGCTCAACTTAATTACTACAACTGAGGCAGGGTCCCCATGAAAAAATATTAAAGCTAAATATCTAGTTCCCCTAGTATATAGCCTAGTTCCCCTAGTATATAGTTCCCCTATTATTTCTTTATGGGTATTATAAATACAGATCATGCTTAACCAGTGGCCACATTTTGTCCAGAGTCACAGTCCTTTCAGAGGATTACACTTTCAAAGTAATAATTAATAAATGCATCTGGGCTGTGTCCAGAGTCACAGCCCTTTCAGAGTCACAGCCCTTTCAGAGTCACAGCCCTTTCAGAGTCACAGCCCTTTCAGAGTCACAGCCCTTTCAGAGCCACTCTGCGATTATGGATAGCTTGGACAGCTACTATTATAGATTAGGCTTCCATCCACTATGTAACATACATTCATGTGCGTATTCTCAAATCTGCTTGAACAAAATAGTCTTGATTTAAAGAAAAAACAATAAAATTTAGTGCATAGAGCACATAAAAGGTATATGTTTTTGCGTATTTTCATATAACGCAGTGCTAGCTCCGGTTTGGCTGAGTAGTATCGGTGGTGGTTCCGAATGGTGTCTGGATTATTGCACTTTTTCTAAGGGCTTATATTAAAACTGAAATACCAACATTCCTTCAGATCATATTGTCATTGAGTTTGCCTTGCTAGCTAGCTAGATGATTTAAGTAATCAGTTTTCTAGTGCTAATACGTGAAGACCATGATATATGGCTGGTTGGTTATTCAAAAAATGTATGAAGAAAACTGAAAGAAATGAAGGGTGAAAACCAGTTTGTGTGTTGAGCCTGATACAGAGACCCAAAATGGAATTTCAACGCCCCCCAAAGTGGTTCATTTCCACTTTGAATGTTATGTGATGAAATCTTACAACACTTTAAAATCTATTCTGTAACTGACTGGAAGCCAATGCAAAGATTTAAGAACCGGAGTGATGTGCTCTGTTCTTTTGGTCCTGGTTAAGATTCTAGCAGCAACATTCTGAATGAGCTGCAGCTGTTTTATAGTCTTTTTGGGGATTACAGTTAAGAGGCCATTACAGTAGTCAACCGTACTAGAGATAAAAGCATGGATGAGCTGCTCTTGTTTTTTTTGGGACACCAAGCCTTTTATTCTGGCTATATTTTTTAGATGATAGAATGCTGTTTCGGTGACCGCTTTAATATAACTGTTAAATGTGATTTCTGAGTGTATCACACACTTGATCCCTGGTTTTTAAGGCCCGAGAATCCAGCTCTTTACTAATACTTTATTTTTGTTGCCAAACACAATAATCTCAGTTTTATCTTGGTTTAATTGTAGACAATTTTGGTTCATCCAAGTATTTATGTGCTCTATACAGTGACACAGCCACTATTGAACTATTGTCAAACGGTTCGAGGGACATATATATTTGAGTATCATCGGCATAGTTGTGGTAGTTAATGTTGTTGTTCTGTAGAATTTGGCCCAGAAGTAGCATGTAGAGATTGAACAGAAGCGGTCCGAGAACTGATCCCTGTGGAACTCCACATGTCATAGCCACCCTATCAGATTCATGATTACCAATGGTGACAAAGCAACTCTGGCCATCTAGATAAGATCTGAACTAATCAACTGTCCTGGACTGTTATTTAATCAGAATCATTATTCAGCCATATATAATTTAAAACTTTAATCAGGGCCGTTTCAGTACTGTGGTAGCCAGAAGCCTGAAGCCTGACTGAAATTTGTCTACAAGACGGCTTGAGGTCTCAAAATTGCTGAGTTGAGTGAAGACAACCTTCTCAATGATCTTGGCTATGAAAGGGAGATTTGATACAGGTCTATAGTTGTTCATTATAGATTAATCCAGTTTTCTCTTTTTTAATAGGGGCTTAGTGGCAGCTGTTTTTAGAGACATTGCGAAAATGCCTGATTGCAGAGAGCTAATAACTATTTGCTGTTGGTCCACCGTTATAGAGTTAAAAATTGTTTTAAAAAAGTCTGATGGCAGTGTGTCGAGACAACATGTGGACGCTTTAAGATGTCGAACTGTTTCTTCTAGGGATTTTTGATTTTTGATCAATTAAATTGCGACATAATTACCAAGTTACTTCTTGGTGGTCATGGTGACAGTACAGAGTCCTTGTTAGACTGTGTAGTTCTGATGTTCCGTCTAATACTTATACTTTTTTCACTAAAGAAACACGCAAATTCAATACATTTCACAGTAGACATGAGTTCTGATGCTATCTGCTTTATTGGGTTTGTAAGCTTGTCGACAATGACAAATTGAGTGCGGTTATTGTTGATATTCTTGTTGATCATTCCCGATAAATGTTGCTGTCTGGCCCTGTGTAACTCATAGTTGAAGCTACCAAGGCTTTGTTTATAGATGTCATAGTTGATTAGAAGTTTAGTTTTACTCCACATATGTTCCACTTTCCTACATTCTCTTTTCAGGGCGCTTACCATCATGGTGGTTCTCCATGGTGTTTTCTGTTAGCTCATAGTTTTCTTTACCTTTACCAGTGCAACACGATGCATGACATTCAATATTTTGGCATTTAAATTATCCAGGAGAACATCAACTGACTCAGCACTTATTGTTGGAGAGATAGCTATGGCTTCCATAAACTTACAGAAACAGAGTTTACTGGAACATTCAGGGTGAGGTGATGGCAATTTCATTGATCAGAACTCTTAAAGGAGGAAGTACAGAGACAAAATACCCTTGCACAATTAATAGCTTATTTGCAAATAGAGAGACGTGTCAAACGCTTACAAAAATAATCAACCCGAGGAGTCTCTAATTTAATACATGAACAGTTCGTATTTATTACAGTTAAAAGGGGAGTGGTAAGATGCTGCCCATCTGTCTTGTGTCACATAAGTTTTACCTAGAGGGAGGGCTCCCCCCCCCACCTTATCCTTCCTGCCATAATGTTTACTGTTGTGTTTACCTAAAGGGGCCAACTGACTTTACTTCCCCCCCCAAGGGCCACATTCCTAGGGAACAAAAGGACTGACACCCTTATTGGTCTAGGCAGGAGAACATTGTCAAAGTACCTAATAATCCTCTGATATTATACAGACATGTGTATCACAATCAAGTAAAGATTTACATACCCGGCAATAGAAAGACAGACATTTCCAAATGTACCTTAGTTCAAAATTTCCATATTAGTGATGAGTATTTTAAAAAAAGACAGAAATGATCAGACCGGGCCAAGTCTTTAACCATGACAGAGGAAATATTGAGACCTTAAGAGGTAACCTGATCTAGAATGTGGCCTTGAGTGTGTGTATGCTCTTTCACATGTTGAGTCAGATCAAAAGTGTCAAGTAGTGCAAAATGTTATTTGGCATTATTGTCCGTACTTTTATCTATGTGGATGTTAAATTCCCCTGTTATAATAAACAAACTATAATCAACTGATATAAAGCAGAGTACAAACCCAATTCCAAAAAAGTTGGGACACTGTACAAATTGTGAGTAAAAAAGGAATGGAATAATTTACAAATCTCAAACTTAGGCCGGAAAACCATACTGGATGCCGTTGATCTTTGGGCCCTCAGACAGCAATGCATCACATACAGGAATGATACTGTAATGGAAATCACAACATTGGCACAGGAATACTTACAGAAAACATTGTCGGTGAACACAATCCACCGTGCCATTCGCCATTGCTGGCTAAAACTCTACAGGTCAAAAAAGAAGCCGTATCTAAACAGGATCCCGAAGCGCAGGCGTTTTCTCTGGGCCAAGGATAATTTAAAATGGACTGTGGCCAAGTGGAAAAGTGTTCTGTGGTCAGACAAATCAAAATTTGAAGTTCATTTTGGAAAACTGGGACGCCATGTCATCCGGACTAAAGAGGACAAGGACAACCCAAGATGTTATCAGCACTCAGGTCAGAAGCCTGCATCTCTGATGGTATGGGGTTGCATGAGTGCGTGTTGCATGGGCAGCCTACACATCTAGAAAGGCACCATCAATGCTGACAGTTATATCCAAGTTCTAGAACAACATATGCTCCCATCCGGATGTTGTCTCTTTCAGGGAAGACCTTGCATTTTCCAACATGACAATGCCAGACCACATACTGCATTAACTACAATGTCATGGCTGCATAGAAGAAGGATCTGGGTACTGAAATGGCCAGCCTGCAGTCCAGATCTTTCACCCATAGAAAACATTTGGCGCATCATAAAGAGGAAGGTGCGACAAAGAAGACCTAAGACAGTTGAGCAATTAGAAGCCTGTATTAGACAAGATTAGGACAACATTCCTATTCATAAACTTGAGCACCTTGTCTCCTCAGTCCCCAGACGTTTGCAGTCTGTTATAAAAAGAAGAGGGAATGCCACACAGTGGTAAACATGGCCTTTTTTGAGATGTGTTGATGCCATCAACTTTTTTCCCTTAAAGTGATACATTTTCTCAGTTTAAACATTTGATATGTCATCTATGTTGTATTCTGAATAACATATTGAAATTTGAAACTTCCACATCATTGCATTCTGTTTTTATCCACAATTGTACAGTGTCCCAACTTTTTTGGAATCGGGTTTGTAGTTTAGCAAAGGATATTAGGAAAGATTTCCTCCTCATTATTTATTATGCAACCTAATAAATTGCATGCTTTAGTGAGATGCAACATCAGACTTTACATCAGTATTTTGGTTAATTATTGACAGCGCCATTTCATTGCATAATTCAATTCATCATAAAGACAATTCAGTGTGTTTTTAAAAAACAATTGTTATTAGAGATTTTCTTACAAATGCATGAAATTGTTGATAACCTGTTTCTGTAATCCCTATTTGTCTCTCCCACTACAGTTAAAGCAGTTAGCGGTGGACAATGGCTCTTCAATCTGCGTCACAGGGGTCAATCATTCTGAAGTGATGGAAAAGGAGGAAGAGGTAGACCCCACCAGCCTGGAGAACTGCTGGACCGAGAGTAAGAGGATCCCCTCTAACATATTTATTTTGTTGGGGAAGGCGGTATTGCTGGCACTCTGTTTTAGTTAATTATCGGAATGTTGTCGTCTTTCAAGGTATTTATGTTATAAATCACAAGACATCTAGTGTCCATTTTGGGTACTTCACATTGTTCTCAGGAATCTATGATCTCCAGCCCTATCTGTGGCCACATTTTCTGCCTATTTCTGCCTATTTTTTTAATGCCTATTTTTAAATCCCTGGTAGAATGCATCGGTCGATGTCCATGCCTTGACTTTGACATCACCACGGGAAAAGGAAAGATTTGGTGGAACTTCCGGAAAACATGTTTTCTCATTGTGGAGCACAGCTACTTCAAGACTTTCATCCTTTTCATGATTCTGATGAGTAGTGGAGCTCTGGTGAGAGAGTGTTGTCTCCTTTGCGCAAAGGTCAAATACCTACATACCTTGAAACAACTGTCCGTAATATTTGTACTCAACTTCTTACAGGTGTTTGAAGACATACACTTTGAACAACGCAGGACCTTGAAAATCATCCTGGAATATGCTGATCAAGTCTTCACCTGTGTGTTTGTTTTTGAGATGCTACTTAAGTGGGCAGCTTATGGGTTCAAGACCTACTTCACAAATGCATGGTGCTGGCTGGACTTCCTGATTTTGGATGTAAGTCAAAACAGAACCTTTGCTGTGAATCCACTTGTCATAAAATACATTTTATTTATTTAATCAATATACAGTCTAGATACGCTAAGCATTGTTTCTGTTTCTTAGAGAAAGATTATCTTGTGTTGTTGTTCATATCCCACATCTCTTAGGTGTCTTTGGTCAACTTAATGGCAAACATCTTGGGCTACTCTGACCTTCGACCATTAAGGGCATTTCTTCCCCTCCGAGCCTTGTCCAGATTTGACGGAATAAAGGTGTGTGAGTAGTCTTTCACACATTGATCAAGCCTGTCCAGGTCTACAGTGGTCGAACTCTGGTCTAATCTGGTCTAACTCTGGTTTACCTGGTCTAACTCAGGTCTATCTTGGTCCAACTCTGGTCTAACCTGGTCCAATTCTGGTCCACATAATACATTGCAGCAATAGTTCAAATCTGTCCAACTGTCATTTCATCACACAGAGGTTTCACACACAAGATTTCCTATAAATATAGATTTTTCAAAATAATTCTCACCTAGGTTCTCACCTATTTTGACACATAATTTTCCATTCCACAGGTTGTAGTGAATGTTCTGGTGGGGGCCATTCCTTCCATCTTTAGCGTTTTCCTGGTTTGCCTCATTTTCTGGCTCATCTTCAGCATCATTGGAGTCAATATGTTTGCTGGGAAATTCTATCGCTGCTTCAACATGACCTCTGAGGAGAGGTTTCCAGCTGACATTGTAAATAACAAGACTGAATGTTTTGAACTAATAGCGCAGAATGACAATGTGCGCTGGATGAACGCCAAGGTCAACTATGACAACGTGGGCATGGGATACCTTTCCCTCCTCCAAATTGTGAGTTTGAATAAATGTTCTTTAGATCAAAATACCTTTCCTTATTATAATTATTATTTCTGATATGTATTGGACAGGAATCAGTTTTACTAAGGTCCAGCTCAGGATTCATCCTTTACTATACTTATGCAGACATCAATGGCACATGAATTTGAATGTATTTATGTGCCATAATAACATTCATTATTGGAAGTTTTACTTATTATTATGAGAGTTGCTTTTGTTTAAAACCACAGGTAAGAGATGATCTAGAAAGTCTATCAACATTTTCAACACTTTTTCCACATTATGTTGTGCTATTGATTTAATTGTTAAAATTGTTAAATTGTTAAATGTTAAAAGAAAATGTTTGACATGAATGAACACAGTATACCCCACAATGTCAAAGAAAATTTGAGAAATGAAAAGTTTTCAGAAATGTATTCTCATTTACTGGAAATAAAAATCTGAAATAAATGGTACCTAAGTATTCAGACCGTTTTCCATGATACTCCGAATTGAGTTTAGATGCATCCTGTATCCTTGATAATCACTGAGATGCCCCTACAACTTTATTGGAGTCTATACTTAGCAAATACAAATGTTTGGACATGATTTAGAAAGTCCCACACATCACAGAACATAAGAAAAAACATGGTCCGCCACACAATTCACAAGGTGGTTCTTGATGCATTGTTTGTGTTCCCAGACCACTTGCCCATGCCATCTATAAAAGAGGGCTTTTATGAAATAGCAGGTAGACAATAACGTATGTTGACTACTTCATCTACAAATAATTTAGACTCCATGACATTTACTGTTGTATAATAAATGCAGCCTCCTCCTTTTATAGGATTCCCCAGAGTGATGGGTGCCATAGATTGCACCCATATTCTGATATCTGCATCGCTGGGTGAAAGTGAAGGCGATTTGGTTAATCGCAAGTCATTCCACAGCATTCACACAACATTCAGATAAAAGAAAATAAAGGATAGTCATTGTTTGGTCAGACTGGTACATTGTCTACATGGACACCAAGAGTTTTCAGAAAAAGCAGTAGGCCGGACAATTAGAGGTCATTCCTTTTTAGCAAATATACAAGTATTCATACAGCATATGTGTCACAGTTGGACTACCTCTCTCCCCACCATGGAGTTATTTCAAATGCACACTGATGTTTTACTTCTTCACTTATATTTAATTTCTATTTGCTCCCAAGACACTTAACACTGCCAATTTAATCACTTTATAATAATAATAACGTAAATGTTGGGGAGGTGAATACTGAATTTGAAGTGTAAAATATAAATAGTGGCGTTAGGACATCTACTGTACATTGGCCAACAGTACTGTACCTGACAGTCTGCTCTATTCTCATTTCCAGGCAACATTTAAAGGATGGTTGAACATAATGTATGATGCTGTGGATTCACGTAGGGTAAGTCGTTTTTTAATAATTTGTGATAATAGTTTGTGATTAAAAACTAATTTAAAATGAGTATGACAGCAAATATGACTTTTTGCTTTCTATTTCAACAAGATTGAAGATCAGCCCATATATGAGGATAATCTTTTCATCTACAACTACTTTGTCATATTCATCTTCTTTGGGGTCTTCATCAACCTGATTCTATTCATTGGTGTCTTAATTGACAACTATAATCAACAGAAAAAAAAGATAAGTTAGCTTCCCTACAACGTTGTATCAGTAAACACCAAACACAGCATGCATGCCATTTGTAAAACCGTAGCACATTATATATTGTATATTATATATACATATATTGTCCATGTTTGACATGCTCTCTGAAATAACTGTATGTCTCCCTACTTAGGAGGTAAAAATATCTTAATGACAGAGGAACAAAATAAAAACTACAATGCCATGAAGAAGCTCACCAAGAAACCACAGAAGCCTGTGCCTAGACCAACGGTAGGCTAACAAGAATGGACATTAATCAGTGACATGACTAGTTTACCACATGGGCCTACAGGCTACCTGCGTTTTAAAATGTCTTCAGTAATGTGGCCTGGGAAAACCCTACACTAGCATTTCAATTTTTCAAACTGTATATATTTTGGTGGGAACTCTCCTGAATACAAATTTGTTTAAAACATATATATTTTATTGACTCCGTACTGTTTGAGCATTTCTTAAACAAATTAGTGGCCTGGGTAAACTCTTCACATTATTAGAGAAAGATAATGTGAAGAGGTAGGCAATGTACGTCTTCACATTTTTACTTTTAAGGGGGCAGTATTATTTTTGCTATCATCATAAATACATGCAAAATCCACCAGTAGACATCTGCAGTTAATGTTTTATGTTAATATTTCAAATAATATTTTTCTAAAACATCTGAGAACGTCTGAGATCAGAATGCTTGGGATATTCCCTGTTTAAACTTTATCAATTTGCATTGAATTGCAATCTCCTAACATCGCTTTGGAAACTCAACAGTACTATCCTTCCCACCATTAACCACTCTGAACTAGTTAATACTATTCCGGTCTCTTTTGGTAAGGGATTCTATACAGTGCCCATTTAAGACCCAATATATTTTAATTCCATTGAGAAGCATGAGAGTAACTCCAACAATCAGCTAGATTGGTTCAAAACATATTGTCCATCCATCTTCTTCCGCTTATCCGGGGCCGGGTCGCGGGGGCAGCAGTCTAAGCAGGGATGCCCAGACCTCCCTCTCCCCAGACACTTCCTCAAGCTCTTCCGGGGGGACACCGAGGCGTTCCCAGGCCAGCCGGGAGACATAGTCCCTCCAGCGTGTCCTAGGTCTTCCCTGGGGTCTCTTCCCGGTGGGACGGGACCGGAACACCTTCCCAGGAAGGCGTTCCGGAGGCATCCGAAACAGATGCCCAAGCCACCTCAGCTGACCCCTCTCGATGTGGAGGAGCAGCGGCTCTACTCTGAGCTCCTCCCGGGTAACCGAGCTTCTCACCCTATCTCTTAGGGATCGCCCAGCCACCCTGCGGAGAAAGCTCATTTCGGCCGCCTGTATCCGGGATCTTGTCCTTTCGGTCATGACCCAAAGCTCATGACCATAGGTGAGAGTAGGAACGTAGATTGACTGGTAAATCGAGAGCTTCGCCTTACGGCTCAGCTCTTTCTTCACCACGACAGACCGATACATCGACTGCATTACTGCAGAAGCTGCACCGATCCGTCTGTCAATCTCCCGTTCCATCCTTCCCTCACTCGTGAACAAGACCCCCAGATACTTAAACTCCTCCACTTGAGGCAGGCACTCTCCACCAACCTGAAGTGGGCAAGCCACCCTTTTCCGACTGAGGACCATGGCCTCGGATTTGGAGGTGCTGATTCTCATCCCCACCGCTTCACACTCGGCTGCAAACCGTCCCAGTGCATGCTGAAGGTCCTGGTTAGAAGGGGCCAACACGACAACATCATCCGCAAAGAGCAGAGATGAAATTGTGTGGTCCCCAAACCTGACACCCTCCGGCCCCTGGGTGCGCCTAGAAATTCTGTCCATAAAAATTACGAACAGAACCGGCGACAAAGGGCAGCCCTTCCGGAGTCCAACATGCACTGGGAACAAGTCTGACTTACTGCCGGCAATGCGGACCAAGCTCCTGCTTCGGTCGTACAGGGACCCGACAGCCCTTAGCAAAGGACCCAGGACCCCATATTCCCGAAGCACCCTCCACAATATGCCGCGAGGGACACAGTCGAATGCCTTCTCCAAATCCACAAAACACATGTGGATTGGTTGGGCAAACTCCCATGAACCCTCCAACACCCCGTAGAGGGTATAGAGCTGGTCCAGTGTTCCACGGCCTGGACGAAAACCACACTGTTCCTCCTGAATCCGAGGTTCTACTATCGGCCGTATTCTCCTCTCCAGAACCCTGGCATAGACTTTCCCGGGGAGGCTGAGAAGTGTGATCCCCCTATAGTTGGAACACACCCTCTGGTCCCTCTTTTTAAGAAGGGGGACCACCACCCCGGTCTGCCATCCCAGAGGCACTGTCCCCGACCGCCACGCGATGTTGCACAGGCGTGTCAACCAAGACAGCCCCACAACATCCAGAGACTTGAGGTACTCAGGGCGGATCTCATCCACCCCCGGTGCCTTGCCACCGAGGAGTTTCTTGACCACCTCTGTGACTTCAGCCCGGGTGATGGACGAGTCCACCTCTGAGCCCTCATCCTCTGCTTCCTCAATGGAAGACATGACAGCGGGATTGAGGAGATCCTCGAAGTACTCCTTCCACCGCCCGACGACATCCTCAGTTGAGGTCAACAGCTGCCCACCTCTACTGTAAACAGCGTTGGTAGGGCACTGTTTCCCTCTCCTGAGGCGCCAGATGGTTTGCCAGAATCTCTTCGAGGCCAGCCGATAGTCCTTCTCCATGGACTCACCGAACTCCTCCCAGGCCCGAGTTTTTGCCGCCGCAACCACCCGGGCTGCAGCCCGCTTGGCCTGCCGGTACCCGTCAGCTGCCTCAGGAGTCCCACAAGCCAACCAGGCCTGATAGGACTCCTTCTTCAGCTTGACGGCATCCCTTACTTCCGGTGTCCACCACCGGTCCCGTGGATTGCCGCCTCGACAGGCACCGGAGACCTTACGGCCACAGCTCCGAGCGGCCGCTTCGACAATGGCGGTGGAGAACATGGTCCACTCGGACTCAATATCTCCAGCCTCCCTCGGGATCCAGTCGAAGCTCTGCCGGAGGTGGGAGTTAAAGATCTCTCTGACAGGAGACTCGGCCAGACGTTCCCAGCAGACCCTTACAGTACACTTGGGCCTGCCGAGTCTGTCCAGCTTCCTCCCCCGCCATCGGATCCAACTCACCACCAGGTGGTGATCAGTTGACAGCTCCGCCCCTCTCTTCACCCGAGTGTCCAAGACATACGGCCGCAGGTCAGATGAGACGACAACAAAGTCGATCATCGACCTGCGGCCTAGGGTGTCCTGGTGCCACGTGCACTGATGGACACCCTTATGCATGAACATGGTGTTCGTTATGGACAAACTGTGACTAGCACAGAAGTCCAATAACTGAACACCACTCGGGTTCAGATCAGGGGGGCCGTTCCTCCCAATCACGCCCCTCCAGGTGTCACTGTCGTTGCCCACGTGGGCGTTGAAGTCCCCCAGTAGAACGATAGAGTCCCCAGTCGGAGCACTTTCCAGCACCCCTCCCAGAGACTCCAAGAAGGTTGGGTACTCTGCACTGCCGTTCGGCCCATAGGCACAAACAACAGTGAGAGACCTATCCCCGACCCGTAGGCGCAGGGAAACGACCCTCTCATTCACCGGGGTAAACTCCAACACATGGCGGCAGAGCTGGGGAGCTATAAGCAAACCCACACCAGCCCGCCGCCTCTCACCATGGGCAACTCCAGAGTGGTGAAGAGTCCATCCTCTCTCAAGGAGTGTGGTTCCAGATCCCAAGCCGTGCGTAGAGGTGATCCCGACTACCTCTAATCGGAACCTCTCAGGCTCCTTCCCCGCCAGCGAGGTGACATTCCACGTCCCTAGAGCTAGTTTCCGTGTCCAGAGATCGGGTTGTCTAGGCCCCTGCCTTCGACTGCCGCCCGATCCACTTCGCACCGGCCCCTTATGGTCCCTCCCGTGGGTGGTGAGCCCACGGGAAGGCGGCCCCACGTCGCCCGTTCGGGCTGAGCCCGGCCGGGCCCCATGGGGAAAGGCCCGGCCACCAGGCGCTCGCTTACGAGCCCCAACCCCGGGCCTGGCTCCAGGGTGGGGCCCCGGCTGCGCCATACCGGGCGACGTCACGGAACTCAAAGTCTTTATCATCATTAAGGGGGTTTTGAACCGCTCTTAGTCTGACCCGTCGCCTAAGACCTGTTTGCCTTGGGAGACCCTACCAGGGGCATATAGCCCCAGACAACATAGCTCCTAGGGTCACTTGGGTACTCAAACCCCTCCACCGCGTTAAGGTGGCAGTTCATGGAGGGGAAAACATATTGTAAACCTATTTATTATTCTCAATAGCTGCTGGTGTTGTTTGCATTAAATAAAATCTACTAGAACAAATTTTGATCATAATGTTCAATGATATACTTTTTTAAGGAACAATTTCTGATCAATCATATATATTGATCCGCAATTGTTTCTGCTATTTTAGAAAGCATTGCTTTGCTTTGATCAAACTATAGTTAGATGTACATCATAGACCCACATACAATCTCAAGTTGATTAGCCACACCGTTTATGAGAAGTTAATTTTAAAAGGTTTTTCAAATTTTCTGAAAAAAATAGAAACGCTATCATTTGTATTTACTTGAAGTAAATGTATTTATCATGACTAGAGAGACCAGCACACAAATTTCCAGGCGTGTTCATCAAACAGGGCAGCCGGGGTAAATTTGAAAATGAGATGCTCCTCATCATACTCAGATTTAGAACTGGCTCAAACACAATGGACATTTCAATGTAAATACAGAAAAATAACACTTTCAAAACAACATAATGCAAATATCTGATTGATGTAATAAGATATAAGTGAATATTGAAATGAAAATTGTATTGATAATAGTATAGTCTAAACACATGAATTAACATGAAAATATTGCGTAATATTACTTACTGTACAGTCGATGTGCGGCCTATAGACTTACATTGTAGCTGCTACTTATCCTCACATTAGCTTTCTCAGCAGGCTTTGGGAAAGCTGGACATGGGGTGGTAATGTCCTTGTACGCAGGATTATTTGATTACACATAGTTGAGGATTAAACCAACAACTGTCCCGGTGTCCTCCAACCTTAACATTTTATTGAAGTGGCGACTTCAATTTGTGGACTCAAGCCTCCACCCCACCCCATCTTGTCACTTGTACATTCAGTTGGTCCTATTCTTAATAATTTGATGCTACGGTTCTGTAAAACCACAAAAAAGAAAACCATGGAAAATAACATTCATAATTTCCCTTCATTAATTATACATTTTGTTGAACAATTTCCCCACAGTGAAGTACAAGATGTAAAACATAAAGTCTTGATTTTCCCCTAAAACATATTTTTGTTCATTGGCTCATTGCCAACGAGTGGGTGCGACGTCCGACCAGTCCTTGTAAACCACCACTCAAATGACTTGATGTGGCTATACAATGGCATAGCAACAATGGTACAGTATAGCACTCTGAAGTTGAGAATATGCCTGGCAGGTAGCCTAGTGGGTAAAGTCCCTTATTTGGTTCAGTCGTGTTGCTTCCTCAGGAAGATAGATGTATCATTAAAATATGGAACCATACAGTGCAGTTATTTTCCTGGTGCACGTTATTGACCTAAAACACTTGTAATTCCTTTCCTCTTCTTGGTCTCTGTTGATTGATGGTTGAAGAACAAAATCGCAGGCCTCATTTTCAACCTGATCTCCCAACCATTCTTTGACCTCTTCATCATGGTGCTGATCTGCCTGAGCTTGGTGACGATGATGGTGGAGACGTATGACCAGAGCCTGGAGGCGGAGGAAATCCTATATTGGATCAACTTTGGGTTCATCATCATCTTCATTATTGAGTGTATCATCAAGCTGATTGGACTACGACGGTTCTATTTCTCTGATGGATTGAATATTGTGGATTTTCTTGTCATCATTCTTTCTGTTGTTGGTGGGTATGAATACATTACTGTATTCTTGTCGTGTAGCTACTTTTTTTACAAAGTTTCACTAGTTTTACAAAGATGTAACATATTTTTAAAAAAAAATCATTAAAGCAATTACATTTTCTCTCCATTCCAGGTATTTTTCTGTCAGAAATCATAGAGAAATATTTTTTCTCACCTATCATATTCCGTGTGATAAGACTGGCCAGGATTGGTCGGGTTCTGAGACTCACCCGAGCTACTAAAGGCATCCAGTCGATGTTGTTTGCCCTGAGGATGTCACTTCCTGCTGTCTTCAACATTGGACAGCTGCTTTTCCTTATCATGTTTTTCTTCTCTATTTTGGGAATGTTTAACTTTGCCTACGTGAAAAGGGAGGCTGGGATAGACGATATGTTCAATTTTGAAACTTTTGGCAACAGTATCATATGTCTTTTCACAATTTCAACAACAGCCGGTTGGGATAGTTTTCTCTTACCCATTCTAAACAGACCTCCAGACTGTGACCCAGTTATGGATAATCCCGGCACAGATACGCTAGGAAACTGCAGCGATCCTGTATTCGGCCTACTTTTTTTCTGCAGCTACATCACATTATGTATCCTGCTTTGGGTCTACATGTCCATTTCTGTTATCCTCGAGAACTTCAATGTGGCCGTGGAGGAAACCAGTGACCCACTTTGTGAGGATGACTTTGAGATGTTCAACAAGACCTGGGAGAAGTTCGACCCTGAAGCTTCACAGTTCATCTCCTACAACATTTTGTCAGAGTTCTGTGACACGCTGAAACACCCGCTCAGGATCCCCAAACCAAACACAATCAAGCTGATCTGCATGGACCTCCCCCTGGTCCCTGGGGATAAGATCCACTGTCTGGACATTCTTCTGGCTTTGACTAAGGAGGTGCTGGGAGAGTCGGGGGAGATGGACACCACAAAACAAAGAATTGAGGAGAGGTTCAGAGCCAACTACTCCTCTAAAGTCTCATACGTGCCAATCACAACCACCCTGAGGCGAAAACAGGAAGAGGTAGCTTCTGCTGTTATCCAGAGAGCGTATCGTAGGCACCTACTGAGACACAAAGTGAAACTTGCTTCTTGCAAGGTCAATGAGAAGACCGAGTTAATCAAGAAGGTTGATGCACTGCCAGAAAAAAAGGGCCTGATAGCCATCAAGATAAGCAAAGCGCATGGAAGCCAACAATCCTTGGAAGGGGATGAAACTATTGTCAATATGGGTTCTTAAGAAGAAAAATGGACAGAACTAAGGCAGAAAACTTTCTAAGCAAACTACTACAGATCCACCACCTCTGGATATTTAGAGTGAAATCGTCTTATGCCCCATCGTCATCCATGCCTCAACCTGTGATTCTCTGCTGATGGAGTCTGATGTTTGAATAACTTGTGCAACCATCTGATAGCAACTGCATCATCACGTCTGTTTTTAAAAACGACATCACCTTTGGCATTTATGGGTCACAGACAACACACTGATCTAAGAGACTGTGCCAAAGTGTAATGAATGAAACAGTCAATTTGATTTACAGAGAACAAGTATGTGGAGAACAAGTATTTGATACACTGCCGATTTTGCAGGTTTTCCCACTCACAAAGCATGTAGAAGTCAGTAATTTTTATTATAGGTACTCTTCAACTGTGAGTGACGGAATCTAAAACAAAAATACATTTTTTTAAAAGATTTTTAAGTAATTAATTAGCATTTTACTGCATCAACTTGTGTAACAGCCATACATGTTCTATATACTGTTACGAGACCATTTTGATGTACCATTTTGGTTCCATCATTTCAAAATGTTTATATATATATATATATATATATATATTGCTAAAAACATATTGAAATTCACTCACCTAAAGGATTATTAGGAATTATTAGAATGCTGAAAGCATTCTTTAGAAATGTTGGCCCATATTGATAGGATAGCATCTTACAGTTGATGGAGATTTGTGGGATGCACATCCAGGGCACGAAGCTCCCGTTCCACCACATCCGATAAGATGCTCTATTGGCTTGAGATCTGGTGACTGTGGGGGCCATTTCAGTACAGTGAACTCATTGTCATGTTCAAGAAACAAATTTGAAATTATTCGAGCTTTGTGACATGGTGCATTATCCTGCTGGAAGTAGCCATCAGAGGATGGGTACAAAGTGGTTGCCAAATTCTGACTCTACCATCTGAATGTCTCAACAGCAATCGAGACTCATCAGACCAGGCAACATTCTTCAAGTCTTCAACTGTCCAATTTTGGTGAGCTCATGCAAATTGTAGCCTCTTTTTCCTATTTGTAGTGGAGATGAGTGGTACCCGGTGGGGTCTTCTGCTGATGTAGCCCATCTGCCTCAAGGTTGTGCGTGTTGTGGCTTCACAAATGCTTTGCTGCATACCTCGGTTGTAACAAGTGTTTATTTCAGTCAAAGTTGCTCTTCTATCAGCTTGAATCAATCGGCCCATTCTCCTCTGACCTCTAGCATCAACAAGGCATTTTCGCACACAGGACTGCCGCATACTGGATGTTTTTCCCTTTTCACACCATTCTTTGTAAACCCTAGAAATAGTTGTGCGTGAAAATCCCAGTAACTGAGCAGATTGTGAAATACTCAGACCGGCCCGTCTGGCACCAACAACCATGCCACGCTCAAAATTGCTTAAATCACCTTTCTTTCCCATTCTGACATTCATTTTGGAGTTCAGGAGATTGTTTTGACCAGGACCACACCCTAAATGCATTGAAGCAACTGCCATGTGATTGGTTGATTAGATAATTGCATTAATGAGAAATTGAACAGGTGTTCCTAATAATCCTTTAGGTGAGTGTATATATATGTGTATATATACACACACATATTGTAAACACAATTGCATTTTTTGCATGAAATGTTTTCATATGTCTTGAGTTTGGTTTGATATATTTGAACAACAATTTTGTGTGAAAATAACCAAATGTTATGTAAGTGCCTCTGACTAACATATGAACATTTCAAAATGTACTAAGTAACTAAGTAACTCTGCTAACTAACACTTGATTTTTCCCATTTGTAACAAAATGATTAAATGATTAACAATTGTAGTTGTTTTTGCTTAATTCATTTGATTAAATATTTATGTATATTGCATTATTTTTTTTATGTAGTGACACGTAGCTACTATAGTAACAAGTAACAAAATATCACTGGTACCAATAACAATGTTTGGTCTTTTATGTCATTGTTTATGTTAATTATAATAATTACATTTTGACAATAGGTAACCCACATGCAGAAATGTTACTAGTATTAATTGGACTGATAACCGGTTTTAAATAGGTCAGTTAATTAAATAGAGCTAAACATCAGATTTTTTGTTTCTAATATTGCAAGGGCCGCATACAGTCCCTTCAGATAGTACCTTCAAATAAAAATTACCAAACAAGTTTTAACACAAATGTCCCAAACATGGTGACAGTGGCTAAACACTATTGAACCATAATTTTGCAGAAAATAGCCTTTAGGAATGTAGCCTCTAACATGTGAACTGTATTTTAATTATAGTGTAATATGAATCTCACCATAACAAATGTACCTCTCAAACTCTGCCTGAAATGCAGTTCAGTAGGCAGCTCAAGTGGCCTGCACAGATTCAGAAATTTATAGAAAAGCATGGATTTATTACACAGTCATTCAAACTGCTTTATATGCTGCAGCAATATCCCTAACTGAACAGTCTAATGTTTGTAAGTCTTTGGACAATATTTTATGTAGGACAATGAAAATACAACTGACATTCATTTTTGAGACCCACTAATGTCTGACCAATTATTTAATCTCTACAAGTCGTTGTTGCTAATTTGTTTATAAAGTTTTTCTTATTTGTTAGACCTACCTTCACTGTGAGTCCATCCAGAGGAACAAGGGATTGTGTTGTTCTGTGCACTATGGCAGCATCTTCCAACACTTTTCCTGGGACCCCAGGATTTTACACATCTTTATTTTAACTTTAAACTGAAGCATCTGATTAAATTACAGAGTTTTAACAAAATATTTTGTTGACAAAATGCATTTAACAATATTGTTGTCAATTAACCATGTTGTATTATGAACTGGGTGGTTCAAACCCTTAATGCTGATTTGCTGAGAGCCTTTTACCTTATACTACAGGCATGACAAATAAAAATGTTGCAGTTCTAATTGTGTTGGTGAATGGTTTATAATAGCAACAAGAAGGGCCAATCCTTCTTGATCTCCTAACTTTTCAGGTAGCACACACTGCTTTACCTCTGCTCAGAGTATTGCAGTGTTTCAGAAATATATTGTAAATATAATGCCAAAATAAGTGAACACTCAATCAGAGTTCTGTAAGGAGGAGCGGGCAAAGATCCCCACCAAAATAATGACGAACACTGGGGGATTCACAAACATTAAAGTAGCTGTGTGCTTATGGGGGAGGGAGGGTAAAGGAGGGTTTTGACGAAAATCGTCTTAAAATGTGTAGATCTGAGCTCTATTTTTCTGCACCTCGTGTGCTAGTTTGTTATTCCACACCGCCCGCGTATCTTGTCACGTGACTCCATTGACAAATCATAGGAGGTGAGATTCAGGTAGCCGAATTTCGTGAAAGTGGACTGGGGTTGTGGTCTAGGAGACCATCCCTGCATTTTTGGCATAATCTCCAGCGTACTATGGTTTGGGACATAATAATCTTCATCTGGCATACAATAGGAGGGATAGTATGCAATTTGAAATTCAGTCTAGGTTGAACTAAGAATCGCTTTATTAGAAAGAATCCACACCTTCCTTTCAATTGGATGACAAAACTGCCTCCTCCTCTGACCTCCTCCAATGGGCTTTGAAATGGAGGAGACGAAAGGCATCTCCAATTGTCTTGTGATAACATCAATGCTTTAAGGACACAGAGTTTCAATCCGTTTCAAGATTTCATCTGCACTAACCGAGATGGACGACTCTGTTTTCTCAGACCCACTACATGGGAAAAAACATTTTGTTAACAACGTTGTTCAATGGTAAGTAAAATCCATGGAGATAACCTTTGGTTGACGAGAAAAGTGTTTATGGGAGCGTTGATATAATTAACTGTTTAAATTGTGAGTCAATTGAACGTTCTTAATGATTTAACTAAATTGTATTTAACTACATTCAGAATGGTCTATAGCAACGTAAAATTATTTCTCATTCGAAATTCTACAGAATATCACATGTAATTGGGGTGGGCGGATTAATAACGAAGTATCAATTCATTCCCATTCTGAATTATTTTAGAAATTGATCCTGATACACTTACATCGACGTAGTAAGCGTGTAAGGACAGCTTACACCCCGGATGGGCGTCACCCTGCTATGCTAGTGGATGAATCGTTTTTCAAACAATTTCTAATTGCATTATTATATTAGCGTCATGCTGGCAACATTAGAGATTCCGTAGCAACAATAAGATTTCCGGTTTTCGGAGTCCGCGGTAAAACGCGATATTAATAATATTAAATGTATCGATTTTGACACTTTGCTTAGTGTATATTGTAAAAATGTACTATAGGAAATGTTCAAGAGAGTGGGTAGAATAATTATATGCAAAGAAATCAAGGGGCACTCTGTATTTGCAATTGTTGTTGGTGTTTTACTCCACCCATTCCATTGGCCACACTGTAACTCAATGGATATGAAATACATATTGGCCTATAAAAAAAATACTATTCTATACGCCGCAGTGAATGTATTGTAGGAAATGTTCAGGAGACTCTATAGATTGATTATAAGTAAAAAAAAATCAAGGGGCACTGTGTATTTGCAATTGTTGCTGGTGTTTTACTCCACCCACCCTATTGGCCACAATGTAACTCAATGGATATGAAATACATATTGGCCTATAAAAAAAAACGATTCTATACGCTGGAGTGAATGTATTGTAGGAAATGTTCAGGAGACTCTATAGATTGATTTTATGCAAAAAAATCAAGGGGCACTGTGTATTTGCAATTGTTGCTGGTGTTTTACTCTACCCATTCCATTGGCCACATTCCAAATTGCTGAATAACCTTTAGATCCATTATTCCTTTTGTTAATGGAGGTGATTATCACCACTTGGTGATTACCTAACAATTCAGCCAATGATCTAATGTTGTTGTCAACGACATATATTAACTGGTCATTAGCCTGTTGTACCACCTTTAGAGATGTAAGTGAGTCCAAAAGACCATTTACAGTTTTACAACTTTTAGATTAGCAAAATAATTTTTACAACAGAGTCAAATCATTACCAATATCCAACTATTACATACTAGAATAAGTTCAACTTCATCAACTCTATTAGAAGGATATATTTTATTGCAACTACATTCCAGCCTTAGCTTAATTTGTGAAAAAAATAGGTTTTTGTCCTTATATTGAAAGATACATGTTTTAATTGAGATGTATGAAGGCTTGTATTGTACAGTGAGGATTTTTTCTTTTTTTATCCCCTGCTGATTTTGTACAAAAGACACCTGTCTCCAGAAGCAATCAATCAATCAGATTCCAAACTCTCCACCATGGCCAAGACCAAAGAGCTGTCCAAGGATGTCAGGGACAAGATTGTAGACCTACACAAGGCTGGAATGGGCTACAAGACCATCACCAAGTAGCTTGGTGGGGAAGGTGACAGCAGTTGGTGTGATTATTCGCAAATGGAAGAAACACAAAAGAACAGTCAATCTCCCTCAGTCTAGGGCTCCATGCAAGATCTCACCTCGTGGAGATGCAATGATCAGGAGAACAGTGAGGAATCAGCCCAGAACTACACAGGAGGATCTTGTCAATGATCTCAAGGCAGCTGGGACCATAGTCACCAAGAAAACAATTGGTAACCCACTACGCCGTGTAGAACTGAAATCCTGCAGCGACCCCAAGGTTCCCCTGCTCAAGAAAGCACATGTACAGGCCTGTCTGAAGTTTGCCAATGAACATCTGAATGATTCAGAGGAGAACTGGGTGAAAGTGTTGTGGTCAGATGAGACCAAAATCGAGCTCTTTGGCATCAACTCAACTGGCCGTGTTTGGAGGAGGAGGAGGAATGTTGCCTATGACCCCAAAACACCATCCCCATCGTCAAACATAGAGGTGGAAACCTTATGTTTTGGGGGGGGTTTTCTGCTATGGGGACAAGACAACTTCACCGCATTAATGGGACGATGGATGGGGCCATGTGGGTGAGAACCTCCTTCTCTCAGCCAGGGCATTGAAAATGGGTCTTGGCTGGGTATTCCAGCATAACAATTACCCAAAACACACGGCCAAGGCAACAAAGGAGTGGCTCAAGAAGAAGCACATTAAGGTCCTGGAGTGGCCTAGCCAGTCTCCAGACCTTAATCCCATAGAAAATCTGTGAAAGGAGCTGAAGGTTTGAGTTGCCAAATGTCAGCCTCGAAACCTTAATGACTTGGAGAAGATCTGCAAAGAGGAGTTTGAACCCCAGCACAACGAGGTCTAGTTGTATTGATTACCTGTATTTCCTTAAACAAAGTGTCCTTGATCAGGGTAGCCATAATTGGCGTCTCAAAATCATTGCTCCAATGAATCTTTTTAGCCACTGCCTATAGGGCCTGGAAGGCCCTGGACGTCTCCAATCCGTAAGTCACATCCAGATCCCATGCTTGGGTTTCATACTCCAGGGCCTGCAGTTCTTGGTAATTGCCTGGGAGATGGATGGGCTGGCTTCAAGGTTGTTACCAGGAATGATCAGACATACTATGACTGGGACGAGGCATCTGGGTAACACCTCCCCACGAACATCTGCCATCAGATGTGAACCTCTTGCTCCAGGAGTGGACATGAAGCCAAAAGCTATGGTAGATCGACCAGTGGAATCAACCTGATTTGGCATGGGGACAATGTTATCCACTAAGGCACAGAGATGAGAATTACCAATGACCAGGACAAATTATGAGGAAAGAAAGTTAGAGATTTATCCCAATAATTACGTTATTTTTCTATATATATATATATATATATATATATAAAACATTTTTTTAAATATGTGCACATCCTAAAACCTTCACAGTAAATTCTGAATGTGGGCTGTTAGGTTTTATCTAAATACAACTCATATGGGGCATTACAACTCCAAACTTACATCAAACAACATGTAATATAAAAGATGATGTACTAAATGATAACAGGATAGGGTACACAGTACATACAGTTAATCAAACCAGTTACTAAACTTTCTACCCAAGTTGATCTTCTTCCGTCTTGGCTGACTTAGAGTTTATGATGCTTAGGATGGGCATTGTATTACGAATGTGGCCAATTCTTTGCAGTCATGACAGGACTGAAAAGTCAATAATATTTCCGGCTGTCTAGAACAAGAACATTTGCTTGGAGACAAATATATTACAGGACAGCAAAATGTTGGTCCTGGAAGGGCAAAACACTTTTCTGTTTTGTTTCTTAGAGGAAGTTAGCACTCAGACCAACTCAACTGTACTCATATGGTATCCCCGGTCAAAATAAGTCAGTAATGTGAGAATGAAGACCTGGGTTTTGGCTCTACGCGAGCAACATTCAGGGCAGACATATGCTATAAATTTGTTAATATAGAGATATCCATGGTGCATTAAAGACCTCTCTGGGAATATTGCTATGAATACTTTTTAAGAGTTTTATGGTAAATAAGACAATAAGGTAATATCTAAATAAGACAATAAGGAGAAGCTGTGTGTATTGATCTGTCTCTACATTTGGCTATAAAAATCATTCAATCAATCAGAATTTTGCTCAGGCAAATGAAATTAACAACATATGCATACCAACATGAATCAAACAGCAAAACTAACAAATTGAGAAGAAATTGCCAACCTGATGACGAAACGAAGCCTCTTAAAAAAAATTAACAGTGATTCAGTACAAATGTAAGTTGATCCAAGCAGAGTCCAAACAAGGACTGTCTGCAAATGGAGTTGGTCCTACTAACCTGGTTATATATTACAGGCCTATCAAATGTGAGATTTGTGAATGAGATGCTACCTGGCAACTGAAAGGACAATTGGGATAACTATAACACAAGTTCATTTTATAGTCGCTGGACAACACAGACCTTCAACTCCCTCCAAAGATTTTCTATGGGCTGGAGATCTGGTTACTGGCTAGGCCACTCCAGGACCTTGAAATGCTTCTTACGAAACCACTCCTTCGTTGCCCGGGCGTTGTGTTTGGGATCATTGTCATGCTGAAAGACCCAGCCATGTTTCATCTTCAATGCCCTTGCTGATGGAAGGAGGTTTTCACTCAAAATCTCACAATTCATGGCCCCATTAATTCTTTCCTTTACACGGATCAGTCGTCCTGGTCCCTTTGCAGAAAAACAGCCCCAAAGCATGATGTTTCCACCCCCATGCTTCACAGTAGGTATGGTGTTCTTTGGATGCAACTCTGCATTCATTCTCCTCCAAACACGAGTTGAGTTTTTACCAAAACGTTCTATTTTGGTTTCATCTGACCATATGACATTCTCCCAATCCTCTTCTGGATCATCCACATGCTCTCTAGCAAACCTCAGACGGGCCTGGACATGTACTGGCTTAAGCAGGGGGACACATCTGGCACTGCAGGATTTGAGTCCCTGGTGGCGTAGTGTGTTACTGATGGTAGCCTTTGTTACTTTGGTCCCAGCTCTCTGCAGGTCATTCACTAGGTCCCCCTGTGTGGTTCTGGCATTTTTGCTCACCGTTCTTGTGATCATTTTGACCCCACAGGGTGAGATCTTGTGTTGAACCCCGGATCGAGGGAGATTATCAGTGGTCTTGTATGTCTTCCATTTTCTTATAATTGCTCCCACAGTTTATTTCCTCACACCAAGCTGCTTACCTATTGCAGATTCAGTCTTCCCAGCCTGGTGCAGGTCTACAATTTTGTTTCTGGTGTCCTTTGAACGCTCTTTGGTTTTTGCCAAAGTGGAGTTTGGAGTGTGACTGTTTGAGGTTGTAGACAGGTGTCTTTTATACTGATAACAAGTTCAAACAGGTGCCATTAATACAGGTAACGAGTAGAGGACAGAGAAGCCTCTTAAAGAAGAAGTTACAGGTCTGAAAGAGCCAGAAATCTTGCTTGTTTGTAGGAGACCAAAACTTATTTTACAGAGGAATTTACCAATAATTTCATTAAAAATCTTACAATAGGATTTTCTATAGAGTCTCCTGAAAATTTCCTACAATACATTCACTTCGGCGTATAAAATAGTTTTTTTTTATAGGCCAATATATATTTCATATCCATTCAAATACATTGTGGCCAATGGAATGGGTGGAGTAAAACACCAGCAACAATTGCAAATACAGAGTGCCCCCTGATTTTTTTGCCGATAATTACTCTATCCACTCTCCTGAGCATTTCCTACAATGCATTCACTGCGGCGTATAGAATATATATATTTTTATATTGGCCAATATGTATTTCATGTGCATTGAGTTGCATTGTGGCCAATGTGATGAGCGCAGTAAAATGCCAGCAACAATTGCAAATACACAGTGCCCCTTGATTTTTTTGCATGTAAATATTCTACCCACTCTCCTGAACATTTCCTAGAGTACATTTTTACAATATACACTAAGCAAAGTGTCAAAATCGATACGTTTAATATTATTAAAATCGCGTTTTACCGCGGACTTCTATTTTGAAGGCAAAATCCGAAAACCGGAAGTCTTATTATTGCTACGGAATCTCTAATGTTGCCAGCATGACGTAGCCAACGAAGATACATATGGAGAAACCTACTATTGGTTTGATCCAAAAAATCCAACTTTATATTTAAAAATGTCTTGAACTAAAACGCTGATATATCGTGAATAACTTATTCAAAAAATATTACAGAAACTTCATTTCAAGTTTCTAAAATAGACACTACATTTAACTTAATATGACGTTCGTTTTGAATGTTTCGTCCCTCTGTAAAGTTGGTTTTATATTCAGAGATTCAATAGACATTCAACAGACATTCGAAGTAAACATTTAAACATTAAAAACTACTTAAGTTCTTCACTGATAACTCTGACTGACTTGTCAAAATATTCTATATTAGGTTGGACAACTTTTACAAACCTTTATTTGATCAAACAATAAAACCTAGATTTTACACCTTTTCTAACATTGAAAAACGCTATTATATCACAACTTTTTCAAAACACAGTACAGGCCAAAAGTTTGGACACACCTTCTCATTCAATGCGTTTCCTTTATTTTCATGACTATTTACATTGTTGATTCTCACTGAATGCATCAAAACTATGAATGAACATTTTTTATGTACATAACACAAAAGTGTGAAATAATTGAAAACGTCTTATATACTAGTTTCTTCAAAGTAGCCACCCTTTGCTCTGATTACTGCTTTACACACTCTTGGCATTCTCTTGATGAGCTTCAAGAGGTAGACACCTGAAATGATTTTCCAACAGTTTTGAAGGAGTTCCCAGAGATGCTTAGCACTTGTTGGCCCTTTAGCCTTCACTCTGCGGTCCAGCTCACCCCAAACCATCTTGATTGGGTTCAGGTCCGGTGACTGTGGAGGCCAGGTCATCTGGGGCAGCACTCCATCACTCTCCTTCTTGGTCAAATAGCCCTTACACAGCCTGGAGGTGTGTTTGGGGTCATTTTCCTGTTGAAAAATAAATGATGGTCCAACTAAACGCAAACCGGATGGGATGGCAAGTCACTGCAGGATGCTGTGGTAGCCATGCTGGTTCAGTATGCCTTCCATTTTGAATAAATCCCAACAGTGTCACCAGCAAAGCACCATCACACCTCCTCCTCCATGCTCCACGGTGGGAACCTGGCATGTAGAATCCATCCGTTCACCTTTTCTGCGTCGCACAAATTTGGACTCTACAGACCAAAGCACATATTTCCACTGGTCTAATGTCCATTCCTTGTGTTTCTTGGCCCAAACAAATCTCTTCTGCTTGTTGCCTCTCCTTAGCAGTGGTTTCCTAGCACCTACTTGACCATGAAGGCCTGATTCGCGCAGTCTCCTCTTAACAGTTGTTCTAGAAATGTGTCTGCTGCTAGAACTCTGTGTGGCATTCAGCTGGTCTCAAATCTGAGCTTCTGTTAACCTGCGATTTCTGAGGCTGGTGACTCGGATGAACTTATCCTCAGCAGCAGAGGTGACTCTTGGTCTTCCTTTCCTGGGGTGGTCCTCATGTGAGCCAGTTTCGTTGTAGCGCTTGATGGTTTTTGCGACTGCACTTGGGGACACATTCAAGGTTTTTGCAATTTTCCGGACTGACTGACCTTCATTTGTTAAAGTAATGATGGCCACTCGTTTCTCTTTACTTAGCTGGTTGGTTCTTGTCATAATATGAATTCTAACAGTTGTCCAATAGGGCTTTCGGCTGTGTATCAACCTCACTTCTGCACAACACAGCTGATGGTCCCAACCCCATTAATAAGGGAAAAAATTCCACTAATTAACCCTGACAAGGCACACCTGTGAAGTGAAAACCTTTTCAGGTGACTACCTCATGAAGCTCATTGAGAGAACACCAAGGATTTGCAGCGCTATCAAAAAAGCAAAGGGTGGCTACTTTGAGGAATCTAAAATACAAGACATGTTTTCAGTTATTTCACACTTTTTTGTTAAGTACATAATTCCATATGTGTTCATTCATAGTTTTGATGCCTTCAGTGAGAATCTACAATGTAAATAGTCATGAAAATAAAGTAAATGCATTGAATGAGAAGGTGTGTCCAAACTTTTGGCCTGTACTGTATATCATGGAAACTTCATTCCAACTTCCAAATGTTCTTCAGTAGGCTGGACAACTTTTACAACCTTTTAATTTGATCCAAATCATACACTGAAATGTTATGCACATTTTCAAACATTGAAAAATACAGTTCTATTGCAATAACTTTTTAAAATATTATTCTAGAACCTTCTTTCCAAGTTCAAAATGTTCTACAGTAGGCTGCACAACTTTTACAATGTTTAATTTGATGGAAAAGTACACTTGGATTTTATACACATTTTCAAACTTAGACAAATACAGTTTTAACGCAATAACCTTTTCACAAAGTATCATAGAAACTTCATTCCAAGTTGAAAATATTCTACAGTAGGCTTCACAACCTTTACAACCTTTAATTTAATGGAAATAGTACACTTTTAAAACACATTCTAAAACTCAGAAAATTGCCATTATAACGCAGTTATAAAGTATCATAGAAACGTAATTCCAAGTTCAAAGTATTATACCCTATGGTGGACAACTTTTACAACATTTGATTTGATCCAAAAATCAAAACTAGAATCTTCTAAATTCCGCAAACTTTGAAAAATGCAGTTTTATTGCAATACATTTTTCAGAAGTGTTCATAGAAACTTCATTCCAAGTTCTAAATATTCTCAAGTAAGCTGGACAACTTTTATAACCTTTAAATTGATCGAAATAGTACACTTTAATTTTGAACTTACGTTTCTATGATATTTTTTGAAAAAGTTATTGCAATAAAACTGCATTTTTCAAAGTTTGCGGACTTTTGAAGGTTTGAGTTGGGATCTCTGGATCAAATCAAATGTGGTAAAAGTTGTCCACCCTAGGGTAGAATATTTTGATCTTGGAATGAAGTTTCAATGATGAAATTTGTTATTGCGATATAAGCATAACTTTTTCATAAGTATATGTATGTGCATTTTGATCAAAGTAAAGGATGTAAAAGTTGTCCAGCCTTCTGGAGAGTATTTTGAACTTGGAATGAAGTTTCTGTGATACTTTTTGAAAAAGTTATTGGGATATAATAGCGTTTTTCAATGTTAGAGAATGTGCATAAAATCTATGTTTGGTTGTTTGATCAAATAAAGGCTTGTGAAAGTTATCCAACCTAATATAGAATATTTTGATAGTCATATCAGTAAGGAATGCAAGTAGTTTTTAATGTTTAAATGTTTGCTTCAAATGTCTGTTGAATGTCTGTTGAATCTTTGAATATAAAACCAACTTGGAGGTGCTGCGGGAATATGTAGTGAGGAAGTCCCTTCTGAGGGCTATCCAATCCATGTATGTCCAAAGTGAGAGCTGTGTTCGGGTTCTCTGTAGTAAGTCGGACTCATACTCGTTACCTGTATAAAAGACAACTGTCCACAGAAGCAATCAATCAGATTCCAATTTTTCCACCATGACCAAGACCAAAGAGCTGTCCAAGGATTTCAGGGACAAGATTGTAGACCTACACAAGGCTGGAATGGGCTACAAGACCATCGCCAAACAGCTTGGTGAGAAGGAGACAACAGTTGGTGCAATTATTTGAAAATGGAAGTAACACAAAAGAACTGTCAATCTACCTCGGTCTGGGGCTCCATGCAAGATCTCACCTCGTGGATTTGCCATGATCATGAGAACAGTGAGGAACTACAGCCCAGAACTACACAGGAGGTTCTTGTCAAAGCGTTTTTCTGGTCTTTTTGTTGTTATTCTGTCTCTCACTGTTCAAATAAACCTACCATTAAAATTATAGACTCATAATTTCTTTATCATTGGGCTAACATATACAAAATCTGCAGGGGCAAAAAAAATATTTTTCCTCCCTGAAGGTGTGGCGCGTTATATTACACAATTCCTTTGAGCAAATACAAATAAAATCTGAAATCCTATTTAAGTTGCATCAACTGAAATTAATGAAATAAATAATAACTGAAACAGAAGAGTTATCTTCAGAGAACACAATTCAAATAAGTTCACTGTAAAAAAAGATACACCATATCTACTGAATAAAATTAAGGCAACAGATAACAAGCAATAATATTAATTAAATATAACTGTTTGGCAAAAAAAAATTACAAATTCTGCCAGGCAAATAATATTTGACTGAAGTGAAGTAACATGAGGTTCTAAATAACCAACCAATCAGAGCTATGTCATACGTTGGTCTCGGGCGCATTATTTATTGGTCATGTTTAATATGTTGCGTTTGTAATAATTATGCGACTGGCTTTTGTATGCAAATTTTGCATGCTTTATCACAAAAATAATGTATATTGCATATACGTTCATTGTACTACATTCATACGCATCAGTAAGAAGTCAGTATACGCTATGCCTGCAGACCAAAAAGTGGGTAGAAAGCATTTACCTGCGTATACCCTTCACTAAAACACTGGTAAGAAGTGAGTGTATACAATAGCAGCTGACAAAAAAGTGGGTTATCATCACCTGGTTATCGTCACCCATCAGTGTCATTCACGAATGGCTAATAAGCTGTTAAAACGGCCAGTGGCAAAAACCATACAGTTCATAGATGCAATTTGTGGTGGAGGTAAACCTAATAAGAAACATTACTCAGTTTAACACAATGGTTAATGGTATCTAACGAAATATTACAAATTTTACATTCCTTGTGTTATTTTCCATGTAGCCTATGTTGTGTCAAACTGGGTTGATATTCCAAGAGCTTAGCTTCAGTAGCTCACTTGCATAGCATGTTAATAGGGAAATAACAGAGATTGAGAAAAGTAGCCTAACTAAGTTGAACAAGAATTTATGGCTAACTGAGACTAAAATTCGTACTGAAAATCGAGTTAACTCAAGATAATAGAAACAAATTAAAGAGACACTATAACCAAATAGGTTGAATCAAACTGAATATAAGAAATATAGTATTACATTTCTTTTCCATTCAAAGGAAAGGTTCAAACTTGAATAGATTGCATTTAAGTGCAAATATTGTGTTATTTGGTACCATTTACTATTTCTATCTCCTTCTAAATTCTTTCTAATCTTTTATATAAACAAGCCGGCATTTAAACTTACTTTTCTTTCTGGGGTATTATTATTTATCTACAAACTGCTCATCTGAACCTAGAGCCTGGTCCTAACTTATATACTAATCGTAGTAAGTGCTACAATGGTGGTCAGGAAAGTAAGGGGGATGTGGTCTGTATAAACCAGAATAGGGACCACAGCCGACCCCAAATACACATACTAAGATTGACATGTTGTCATTTTGCGAGATGGAGTTGTGCAAATTCAAACATGAAATAACAGTATGTTGTAAACATTTCACCCCAGAGCATAATGATCCATTTACAGAGTTTGTATGTATTAACCCTTATGTTGTAATAAAGAAATGACATATTGCCTCTTTAGATTGCATATGAACTAAGTATTTAGCTAAATGAATTTGCAGTGTAACGTAATTACTTTTCTGTTGTTAGAATTGCAGCGTTGTTTTATCAGAGAATAAAAGAAAGTAAACACTGTAGTCCTATATTTTTTGACATCTTAGCCTTACTGATTGACACAGTGGAGAGTTTCTTCTGATAGGACGGTAAACTAGATTTCAACGAATGATTCCAGACACTGGAGGTAGCAGCCTGGACCACTAAACCACCTCAGGCCAACTTAATATATATTTAAAATATTTTTTTAAATGATGTTTTGATAGAGTTGGGGAGTAACAGATTACAAAGAAACAGTAACTGTATATATTGTAATCAAAAAGTTACATTACTGATTACAAATGTGGACAGGTAACTTCTGTCACAGATTACATTTAAAACGTAACTTACCCAATCCTGTGTAATGACACGCATCATATTTCATTATCGTCTCCATCCCACAGCCCACTGCTGAGAGACCCAGGTGTGGTGGAATCTCAGGCCAAGCAGAATGCCAAGATGGCCAACCTGCTACCTCCCACAGGCACCCCAGTGTTCCGCCGCTTCACCCCTGAGTCGCTGGTAGAGATCAAGAGGCGGATGGGCGAGGAAGCAAAGGAGCAGGACAGGAAGTTAGCTCTGAATATCGAGGTAGCAGAGGAAGACCTGCTGAAACCATCTGCTGATCTGGAGGCCGGAAAGGCCCTGCCATTTATTTATGGAAATCCACCAGCTGAGCTTCTCAACACACCTCTGGAGGAACTGGATCCATTCTACAAATCACGCAAAGTAAAACTATCATTAACTCTTTAGCAGTTACTTTTCTCCAAAGTGATACTATAATTAATGCCTTTTAGCAGGAAGTGACAAAAGCCCAATGTATAAGTGATTCTAACACGTGTCCTTTGTTCTGATCGTGTCCACACGCTTATAGATCCCATATTATTTACCAGGTGTAAATTATTAAAATTGTGATCAGATCTTACACTGTAAACAGATAAGAACATATCAAGAACAGGGCATGATAATAACAAAGCACGTACAATAGAGTCGGGTGTAACCAGGACAACACTATACAGTCCCTGTCCCTTAGATTACTAACCTAAGGCTGATAACTTTTTATGTAGTGGTCCTTCAACCTGTACAGTGTATATTCATTAATGTTAATTTTGTGTCTTCCAGACCTTTATTGTCATCACCAAGGGGAATACAATCTTCAGGTTCAATGCTGAGCCGGCCTGCTACATCCTGTCGCCCTTCAATCTTCTAAGGAGAGGAGCCATCAAGATTCTCATACATTCATATCCTTTCATTATGATTATACTGTTCTACTTTTGTAATAATTCTATAGATGTTATTGCCTTAACCCAGGTACGTTGTTTAGCATGTTCATCAAGTTAACACTCCTGGCCAACTGTATGTTCATGACGATCAGTTACCTTCCCAAAACATTTAAAACTGTTGAGTACGTTTCAAACTTCGTTTCACATATTTATTTTGGCTGACTTCAGGGAAAATATCACAGTAGTAATAAAAAAATATTTATCATGACATTATTCTATGAACCTTTCTTGTTGGATATCAGATATGTCTTCATTGGGATCTATACCTTTGAGGCAGCCATTAAAGTCTCCTCCAGAGGCTTCTGCGTTGGGCAATTCACATTCCTTCGAGATCCATGGAACTGGCTGGATTTCATGGTGATAAGCATAGCGTGAGTATTGGGATGGTCTTTGCCAGTCAGCTCAGAAACATTAGGCACAGAGCCAGCTGTTTGAATGACTGTTTGTATGTGTGTCATTAGTGATGCAGGATACCCTTTACCTGTAAACACTGTGATGGGTATCCCCGAGCTTTAAAACATGACATGATGATTTCAAAAATATGATGTATGAAAACAATAAATTCCCTATCAATTATTATTCTATATCATATTTCCTTCATATCAATAATGTTGACTTATTTTCAGTTTACGTGTGCAAAGAAATTATTACCTTTCTGACTACAATTAACTAAGATTTATATTAATAGTTAAATGAAAGCTTTAATTGTTGTTCATGTGTCTGAATGCATTGCATAGATTGGATGAACGTATCTTTTTATTGCAGCAATTAGCCATAAAGAACTGGAGCTTTTTTCAAAGGGCCATAATAATTTCAATAGGCAACTTCAGGAAATGCTGCAAAATCCTCCTGGCCAATGGCCGAGCATTTCTAAGCAATGCAAAGGGGGCTGTCTGGATTTTCAGATCTGTACAACATTTAATTTTACATTTATGTTATCTAATAGTATGTTCCACTGACCACTAAAGAACGTCAAGTAGACAAAGAAACCATATGGTGAAATAAGAAAAAGCTTATGACCTACGGACTCTAATTCTCATATTGTGTTTTGAATGGGGAGTAGACATACGGGAAGTAGGTGTGCTGGGGGTTGCTGCTGCTGTTATGGCCAAGGGGTGCTGCTATGGTCGCGTGTTCGATATCCGTTCAATTCCACCACAAAATCAGCCATTATCAGCAACCCACGATCAACCAGAATCAGCACCCCCCCGATCAACCACTATCAGCACCCCCCCAATCAAGCCACGAATCACTAAACCATATCTTTTACCATAGCAACTGTCTAATTGTTCATGTTAAAAGAAAAAACAATGAGCTGAAGCTATCCATCAAGTTTCAAGGTTTATTTGGCAAATGCTCCGAACAACAGTGTCATCCTGCACAGTGAAAATCTTGTGAACTTGAATAGTTTCATTTCATTTTCAACTGTCAACCTCTCCATTGTAATGTATTGTTCTGGTTTCTGCTTGGCAGGTTCATCACTGTGTTTGGTAACCTGGGCAACATGTTGGTCATCAAGGTGTTTATTGTGATCCGAGTCCTTAAAATAATCCCTCTTTTTTCTGGTACGTGTCTCTAAAGAAGATTCTAATCCCACTGGGGTGGGACTGCTCTTGGTCTTGTTGTGTCTGGTTTTATATGTGGCACTTGCCTCCATGGTATTGTCTTATTTCTGGCAGCATGCTAGTAGTTCATTTGGATAAAAGCATCCATTATGTATAAAAAACACCATGTCCTGGAAGCTACGCAATGAAAATGGGCTACTAAATTACCTGATACTGAGAACAAAAATAGCAAGACCAGGACTTGCCTGGGGCAATTATATATTATTGCTTGCTCTTTCAGGTTTTAGTACTTACACAGATATAAGCTCTTTGTGACAACTGCTGATGTAAAAAGAACTACAGCACTGTTTCCAAAAATGTTGGGATGCATAAAATGCGAATAAAAACAGAATGTAATGATGTGCATTTATCCCTGTATTTAATTGAAAATATTAATAATAGTGCCTATGAATAGTACATTAGCATATATTAATGTACATTGAATTTGAATAGAAAATCATCAGTGCATTTGAAGTGTTCATGTGATCAGTATGATTAACAATCAATGTTGCTGGTTGAGAAGCCTTATAGCCTTGGTGGAAAAATTGTGTGAGTCTGGAAGTGCGTGCCCTGATGTTCCAGTAACGTCTACCAGATGGCAGCAGTGTGAACAGACCATAGCCTGTGTAACTAGTCTTTTATGATGTATTTGATTCAAAATACATGCCCGTTTTGAATTTAATGCTAGCAACATGTTTAAAAAAAAAAATAACCACTGTGTTGCATCACCTCTTTTAACAGTACTCTGTGTTTAGGCACTGAGGAGACAAGTTGCTATAGTTTTGAAAGTGAAATTGTCACAATCCACGGGGAGACCGAGGCAAACGCAGTTTTGAAGAAACTGAGCTTTTAATGAACACAGAGGAAAACCAAAACCGAGTGCGGTGCACTGAGATATAAAACAAAAACGAAACACTGGAACATGGACCGTGACATGAGCATACACAACACCATGACAGGGAGGAAATGGCTGAACTAAATACACAGACTAACAAGGAGAACAGAAAGAGGTTGGGGCTAAACACAGGTGAAAGGAATAGGCAGATTAACTGAAAGACCGAACAAGGACATAAGCCAAGGATAAAGAAATGTTTTCGGGAATCTTGCTTGGTATATGATTTCAGGTGCTCAACATTTCGGGTCTCCATTTTTGTATTTTTCGTTCCATAATGCGGCAAATGTTTTCAATGGGTGACAGGTCTGTACTGCTGGCAGGCCAGTTTAGTGCGTGGACTCTTTTGCTACAGAGCCATGTAGTTGTGATACGTGCAGACTGCGGTTTGGCATTGTCTTGCTGAAATAAAAAAGGTCTTCCCTGAAAACATGGTCTGGATGGCAGCATATTTTGCTCCAAAACCTGTATATATTGTTCAGCATTAACACTAGAACCACCAGGCCCTTTTGACCCCCAGTAACCGCCAGAGCCTAACACTGTTTGGCGTCATTAGCATTCGAATCGTCCCTATTAGCATGGACATTCTCCTCCGCAGCATCTCCATCCAGCCAGGGCATCAGTTCATCTACTGGATCATTATCAAACTATATAGAATAGTCAAAGAAATTATGAATTACTGAATTTGTTTGTTTTAAATGGTTAATGAATTTGAAAAGTACAAGAATGTGTTTGTATTGAAGGTCCCATCAAACGACTAAAAAGATTTCATAGAAAAAGAAGAGGTCCGAAATGAATAATCTGTGTGCGTCTTTGCAGGTCTCTCTTCGGGGTTGTAGTGGGGCTATCGAGTAGATTTCAACGCCAATGCATAGCTCTAGTCTCTTAGATTACTGGCTTATAAGATATTTCTATTGGTGACATGAATAAGTTATTGAAAAACGAGAGGAGTTATTAGAAAAATACATCGTTGGAATTTCGTTTTGTGAATCATTATTTAGCCTAACAAATGTGTAGAATATTAATCTTCAGCAAAATAAGCAAAGAAAATTCAGAGAGACGATAGGATATGTGCCTGATTTAGTTTCTCTTTCCCTCCTAAAATAATTTAGATTTACATTTTTGATTTACATTTGATGAATTAGCCTACACCAGTGTCTCCCAACCTTTTTCAGTTACTGTACCCCCAAAATGTTTTTCCACTGCTTTCAGTACCCCTAAAGTACCCCCTCATGTTAATTTCACTAGTAAGTCTATGGTGTCATGAGTGTTCTCAAGTACCCCCTGTGGAGAGGCCAAATACCCCCAGGGGTCCTAGTACCCCTGGTTGGGAACCACTGGCCTACACAATAAGCGGAATCTCCTAATGAAAAACCTGTGTGACAAGTAGCCTATATTATTTGTATTATGTTTCAACAATATCCTAATTAAGTTTTCATTCATCTATTTTCTATTGAATACAGTGTTCAAATTATTTGCACATCATTGCGTTCTTTTTTTCTTTACATTTTACACAACGTCCCAACTTTCCTGGAAACAGGGTTGTACATTCTTTCCAATTATTGATAATTCAATCAAGCAGAATCAAATATTCACTTATTCACACTGTTGTGTTTTTTTATCCTTACTTGTGCTTTGTTTGGATATTCACTGACGTGATTTTGATATTGTCAGGTCTTAAAACCACCGTGGGTGATTGGATCCAGTCAGTGAAGAAGCTGGCTCAAGTGATGATCCTTACAGTTTTCTGCTTGGCGGTGTTGGCCCTGGTCGGATTGCAACTGTTCATGGGCAATCTGCGGCAGAAGTGCGTTTTCTGGCCTTCATATGACCCATACTTTGACAGCAGCACATTTAACCACAGTGTGCAGGTTGGACAACAAACCACATGGGACTTCAATGAGTACATCAACAACAAAGGTACAGTATTGACAGGCTTTTGATGACGCGTTAATATTTGTTCAAATGTTTTTATTGAACACGCCGAAGAGCGGAGCTGGGCAATATACAGAAAACAACTATGTTTAACATGTTGTTTAGTAAAAAAACTGAATAATAGCAACAAAGGGCGATACAATTTATCAGTATTATCTTTGTTGTATCCTTACGTTTAAACTTCCATCTGGCCGTGTAACCAACGTCAAAAAATAAGATAATGCTTGATTCGCAATAAGACCATCATTATAACGAAAAATCACAATTATAACAGCCTCTGTAACAACAACCGCAATTATAACCAGAAAAGGAAGCAGGCAAGCCTAGTTCAGCCGACACGTAATTAAAAGTGATAAATGTTGTTGCCCTCGCTCGATTCAAACGCGGGTCTCCCACATGAGAGGCTGTGTATTTAACCACTACGCCACAAAGCTATACATGTGCGTGTGTCTGTATAGCCTCTTGAAATTAGATCATTATGTCACGCATTAACATTACGCCAAGTTTGAATATTTTACAAGACACCATTAAGCATTGTGATTAACGTTTCTTATTAAGTTTATCTCGAACACAAATAGCATCTATGAACTAAATGGCTTTTGCCACTGGCAGTTTTTTAGCCAGTAATATGCTTACTAGTATTGTTGAAGAGTATGAATGTATGCTTGTTATGTTTAGTTTAAAAAAGAACATTTTGTCCATATACAGGAAATCACGTTCAGTCAAAGCGTGACAGTTATTAGCCAATGGGCTTACAGTACTGTGGTGTGTACTCCAGGTTGCTAAGTCTATAAAGTAGATGTACGACCAGAAGTCTGAGATTGAATGAGATGGGATCAAGTTTGTAAGACAGAGTTTTGAGTCTGTAACATCCTGAACAATTGACTATCAAATTCTGCCATAAATATTCTAATTACTCTCTCCCTTTACGACTGGTTACAGAATCAATATTTCAACCACTATACGAAAAGGCTGATTTCTAACAATATCTACTAACTTACAGAATGGAATAGTCATAAGAATTGCGCAATTGCTAGCGAGACTGAACTTTACACTGCCAAAGCTATTTCATTTCATGGCACAACACCATTCGTTTAACTGTCATTCGTGAATTACATTGATAGAATAAATATCAATATAGGTGACAATAATTGATTTTTTCGTCAGATGGAAGGACGAGAGAGGGGGTGATATAGCCTATATTACCCCAAAAAGCATGCACGGATGCATACTCCAAAATTGCAGAGAAATTGTCACAATATAACCGTAAACAGTTTTATTTTATGCTTACTGTAACTTAGCTACTGAAGGTTATATTTATTCCTTTCACTTTATGCTGCGTGTTTTAATCTCTTATGTTCTGTTAATGCGTTTGTAAGGTTTGAATTGCCTTTGTATGTAATGCTGTAGACAAATGAGTTTGCTTTGCCTTGCTTTTCCTAAATCACTCATGCCTATAATATTGACGTACTTCTAGATAGTGGTAGGACTAAGCAACTCTGTGTGGTCCCTCTGTGCTGGTTAAATTGTGAAGGGGATTGATTGGTTCGTATGCTAGCAAAGGAATTGCTGTGAAGGAGCTAGATTCATTTCATGTCTACGTCCCCAAATATTAATTTCTGTAGAACGGCAAATCGTAGCACGTCTCCACACTTTAGCCAGATTACCATTCTCCGTGTAGATATTTAGAAAATTCACTCAAGTTAGAAGTATCCACACATTAGAAGGAGGAATAATCCAGATATTGGTCCAGATCTCCTCTAATAACTAAATTAGGCTGGTAGGCATCTTGTATCAGCACAAGAAACATCCTGAACTAAATTTATTATTTGTCTTCAAGATGTGTATATCAACTAAAGTGGTTGTCATTGTCTTGCCACACCTCTCGCATAGACTGGTAAACCTGTCCCACCCATGTAAAGTACCTGTCAAAACTTTGGACACGCCTACTTATTTATTTTCTTTTGTTTTACTATTTTCCACATTTCTGAATAATAGTGAAGACATCAAAACTATGAAATAACATGTATGGAATTGTGTACCAACCAAAGATAGACCACTCTATATAATCTCTGTATTGTAAATTCAAAGTAGCAAGCCTTTGTGTTGGTGACAGCTTTGCATACTCTTTGCATTCTCTCAAACAGCTTAATGGGGTAGTCACAGCTCAAATAAGCAAAGAAAAACAGTCCATCTTTATTTTATGACATGAATGTAAGTGAATCTGGAAAATTGCCTTTGCAAAAACCTTCAAGTGCTATGGTGAAACTGGCTCTCATGAGGACCGCCACAGCAAAGCATGGTCAAATTGCCGCAAAGAAACCACTAATAAATGACACCAATAAGAAGAAGAGACTTCTTTGATATGAAGAGACAATAAAAATGAGAAATGTACATTAGATTGTGGAAATCTGTGCTTTGGTCTGATGACCCCAAATTTGAGGTTCTTCGTTCCAATTGCCATGTCTTTGTGAAACGCATGGGTGAATATATTTTCTCTGCATGCATGTTTCCCACAATGTAGCATAAAGTAGATGGTGTGAAGTTTTGGGGGTGTTTTTTCTGGTGATTTATTTAGAATTCAAAGCACACTCTACCAGCATGTCTACCACAGCATTCTGCAGCGATACACCATCCCATCTGGTTTGCGCTTAGTGGACTATCAATATTGTTTTCAACAGGACAATGACCCAATATACAACTGCAATCTTTGTATGGGATTTTTGATCAAGAATGAGTGGTGCAGAGCTACATCAGATGACCTGGCCTCCACAATCCTCCAAACTCAATCCAGTTGAGATGGTTTGGGATGTGTTGGAATGGAGAGTGAAGGAAAAGCTGCCAACAAGCGCTCAGCATATGTGGGAACTCCTTCAAGATGTCGGAAAAGCATTCCAGGTGACAATCTCACCTAGATGGTTGAGAGAATGCCAAGACTGTGCAAAGCTGTAATCAAGGCAACTTTGAAGAATATAAAATATGTATTTGGATTTGTGTAACCCTTCTTTGGCTACTACATGTTTCCATGTGTGTTATTTCATAGTTTTAATTTCTTCACTATCATTCCAGAATGTGGAAAGAAAGTACAAATGTAGAAATACCCTTGAATGAGTGGGTGTGTCAAAACTCTTGACTGGTACTGTACATGTAGACAAGGGGAGGGAGTCTTCTAGGAATGTATCTGAGGCCAGCGACTTTAGGTTGTGACCCTGCAACAGGGCTGTCGCCAGGTAAAAATATATTCCTGGGCCCACTTACTTTTACAATATTTTCATTATTATCCTTCCTACCTTTCTCTGTGTCAGCTATGTAAGAAATCTGCCTTTTTGTATATTGGTTACTTTCGCTAAGCATGCACCTGTCGAAAGTCAATTGAGAGAGCAAGTTAATGTGTTTATTGAATAGTATCGCAGTACATGTAGCCTCTTGTTCATGAAGTTACAAACTCAAGCTCAAAGACACTTTCGGTCGTACCGCTACTTTAAGTACCTCTACTTTTTACATCAGAATCCAAAATACACAACACAGTACTATAAGCCCATTGGCTAATTACTGTCGCTCTTTGACAGAACGTGACTTCCTGTGTATGGATAAATGGATGTTCTGTTGTAATCTAAACATAACAAGCATACATTCATACAATTCCACAGCTACAGCCCTGCCCCTCTTATTTGGTTGATTGATACCCTTCACATTCCAAGAGTTACAGTTAAACCCTGTCCAGCTCTAATTTGTAAGCATCAGAAATGTTGGATTTGTTATGATCTAGCAGATTGTAACGGTTCCCAGCATTGCAAGCGAGCTCCGTGAAAAGTCCCCCCCACTCTTTTCATAAGGTTGTTCTTTTGGCCACGCCCCCTGTCCATAATGGTTGTTCAGAGTGCAAAAGTGGTGACCTGAAGTACAGAAATGGATTGTTGGGCTAGTATGAACAAAGGAAAGAAAGAGGGTAAAATTGTATGATATCAGTATTTTATTAAATGAAATATTTTATTAAATAAAATAATCCTTGCACCGATATATTGCCCGGCTGTCTCCAGGGGGACTTTTATGCCATGCATTGTTGTCAATCTTTTTCTTTTTTTATATTAATTTTTTCTTGTTCTTCTATTCATGCATTTTATATACATCGTCGAAAAATGACATTTCCCCCCCCAAAAAAGACAACCCCAGTATCTCCATCCTCGCGCTCCAGTGCTTGGATAAACTCGTCAGTCCTTTTGTGAGAATTTCCTGCATCGTTTTCTTTTTTACAGCAGCAGCACAACAACTTGCATTATCTGACTTTAGCAGATTGTTATATTAACAGAGAGGGTAAAATGTGCACAGTTAACAAAGATAGCAGCCGACTGTTACATTTACACAGAGGTTATTCCCCAGATAGCACAAGAACTTGCATTACCCAAAACAATTACAAGCAACACAGAAATAAAAATCCTCCAATACATTTTTAAAATGGGCAAGGGGGACAAGAGTTCCAAGTTTAAGTTTGGTCTGCACACTATTCCAAAAGCAAGGAGCGTGACAGGAAAAGGCAGTCATACCCAATTCTGTGGAGATTGCAGGGGCCTCATGTATAATCAAGGTTTGAGATTTGGTGTCATGAGTTATATTTCTAATGCTGATAAGTGATGACAAATAAGAAGGTAGTTTACTTAGAAGTTCTTTATGGACAAAGACGAGAGCATCCAGCCCACGTCCAGCCCACGTTTTGATATAAACTAAGTTCTGTAGCTAGCACCCGGTAATATACCTAAGTGGGCAATGGTAAGTAGCATCTAGTTTTTTAAGTGTGGATGTCGTCGCATGCATGTAGATAATATCCCCATAGTCTATAACAAACATAATAAGTAGCTTGCACAATGTGTTTTCTATTTGTGGAGGACAGACATGTTCTGTTTCTATAGAGGAAGCCTATCTTGATCTTTAGCTATTCAGAGTTCACCAACATGTATTTGAAAAAACATTTTATCATCCAGCCATATCCCAAAGTATTTACATGCAGAGGCTTGATTAATTCGACAGCCATTTAAGCATATGAGTGTAACTGTATTTTCAACCAGCCTTTTGTTGAAATTAAATGTAGACAGCGCATTCATATGTTATGACGTGTTCATGATAACCATTGTTGTTTTAATGCAGCGGTGCCCCCAGTAAATGTTATTTGAATGGCATAATCATTCTATACACTGTTCAGTGCTTGTTTTCTCTCATGAACAGAAATGTAATGAACTGAAGGTTTAACAACCAACAAATGACCAAAGGTTTTTGTGAAATCTCTCAAATGTAGGATGCCCTGAGGGAAAAATGTTTGTAATGAACTGTGATCTAATCTTGATGTCCCTGTTTTTCTCCAGAAAACCAGTACTACCTCCCAGGGATGAGAGACCCTCTACTTTGTGGAAACTCTTCTGATTCTGGGTATGTTTTCTACAATAACAATGTCGAGCTTTATAATCTTACCATTGGTCTCTTTATTCAACTTTTACCCAGTTTTTCTCACCAATTTGGGAATATCCAGTTTGAAATTAAAGCCCTGTGTCATCGCAACAACTGCCAGCAGGACTCTGTTTGTCAATGTCAATGTCAAAAAAATATATATTCCCAATTGCTCCTGATGTCGTTCTGGTTCTTATTGTACTGCTTCCTCAACTAGGTAGTTTAGTCTGGAATCCTTGTGCTGGTAAGGATGCACTCTCCAGATTTCTATCCTTATTGAGCTCACAGGTGCCCAAGCCGCCACACTGTTGCATGGCCTTCAGTGGGACCCCTGGCCTAACCCGGGAGCTGATTCAAGCCCTGGTCTCCCCAAATAACTCCTTGTATCTGATGACCATGCAATATACACTCACCTAAAGGATTATTAGGAACACCATACTAATACTGTTTTTGACCCCCTTTCGCCTTCAGAACTGCCTTAATTCTACGTGGCTTTGATTCAACAAGGTGCTGAAAGCATTCTTTATAAATGTTGGCCCATATTGATAGGACAGCATCTTGCAGTTGATGGAGATTTGTGGGATGCACATCCAGGGCACGAAGCTCCCGTTCCACCACATCCCAATTATGCTCTATTGGTTGAGATCTGGTGACTGGGGTGGCCATTTCAGTACAGTAAACTTATTGTGATGTTCAAGAAACCAATTTGAAATGATTAGAGCTTTGTGACATGGTGCATTATCATGCTGGAAGTAGCCATCAGAGGATGGGTACATGGTGGTCATAAAGGGATGGACATGGTCAGAAACAATGCTCAGGTAGGCCGTGGCATTTAAACGATGCCCAATTGGCACTAAGGGGCCTAAAGTGGGCCAAGAAAACAACCCCCACACCATTACACCACCAACACCAGCCTGCACAGTGGTAACAAGGCATGATGGATCCATGTTCTCTTTCTGTTTACGCCAAATTCTGACTCTACCATCTGAATGTCTCAACAGAAATCGAGGCTCATCAGACCAGGAAACATTCTTCCAGTCTTCAACTGTCCAATATTGGTGTGCTTGTGCAAATTGTAGCCTCTTTTTGCTATTTGTAGTGGAGATGAGTGGTACCTCGTGGGGTCTTCTGCTGTTGTAGCCCATCCGCCTCAAGGTTGTGCGTGTTGTGGCTTCACAAATGCTTTGCTGCATACCTCGGTTGTAACAAGTGTTTATTTCAGTCAAAGTTGCTCTTCTATCAGCTTGAATCAATCAACCCATTCTCCTCTGACCTCTAGCATCAACAAGGCATTTTCACACACAGGACTGCCGCATACTGGATGTTTTTCCCTTTTCACACCATTCTTTGTAAACCCTAGAAATAGTTGTGCGTGAAAATCCCAGTAACTGAGCAGATTGTGAAATACTCAGACCGGCCCGTCTGGCACCAACAACCATGCCACGCTCAAAATTGCTTAAATCACCTTTCTTTCCCATGATAAATTGGGCAGGTAATGAGAAATTGGGCAGGTGTTCCTAATAATCCTTTAGGTGAGTGTACAGTACCAGTCAAATGTTTGGACATTCTTACCCATTCACTATATGATTAGTCATTATCTTACTGATGACTTAACATAATTCTCACTGAATTTTTTGGGCCATGCGGTCTTTTAACAGACGCTGCCCTTCGGGATACACATGTGTAAAGGCTGGTCAAAATCCCAACTATGGATACACAAACTTTGATAGTTTTGGATGGGCCTACCTCTCCCTGTTTCAGCTCATGACACGGGATTACTGGAAAAATCTTCTCCAGCTGGTGTGTACATGTCACGTACTTCGGTATACTGATATGTGCAATTTATCAAAATAGCTGATAGTAAAATAGGACATAAATATGTCAATATTACGTGACAACAGTCTTTGATTGAGAAGGTGTTCAAGTGCATTTTACTCGTCGGGTAACTGCATGCTTATTTATTTTATTTTCCTCAGACTCTTCGCTCTGCAGGGAAAACCTACATGATCTTCTTTGTGGTGGTGATCTTCCTGGGCTCGTTCTACCTGATCACCCTGATCCTGGCTGCGTTGGCCATGGCATATGTAGAGCAAAACAAGGCCACTATGGCTGAAGCAAAAGAAAAAGAGGCTGCCAGGATCATGGAAAAACTGATGGAACGGAAAGAGGTCAGCAATGTAAATATCTCTGATGTGTGATCAACTTTCTGTCCGTGTAAAGTGCTTTGAGTGCTGTTTGAAAGAATTGCTTGGAATTTCAGTTTGGGTCACATGTTAATTTTTGGCAAAACATGATGTCACAGAACAAATTTCATTGTAATAGACAAATGACTTCATTGCTAATTTCTCCATTCAGTCTCCATTTAATCAGCCAGTCAGCTCTGTGTACTGAAAAATTGTTGTGTTAGTTTCCTATTGAATGATGAATGCACTCTGTATTGTTGTTAGCATCCTTAGTTTGATTCTTTTTATTAATGGACTTCGTTACCAACAGAGACAGAACAGCCATCATAAACAGCATGAACATGTTACAATCACTGGCAGCCAGATGTCACTGTCCTGTCCAAAGTCACATTATGAGAAAAGTGAAAGGTCATTTCAAGAGGTTGCTGACGATGAGGAGTGTACATCCAGCTTCAACAAGAACAACACAGCGTTTCAGGTCACCAATGAAGGCTGTATGGTTAGACCCAACTCCGAAAATTTCCTGGCAGACCAGGAGGTGAGCCACAGGGCACTGATGGGTTGCCGTGTTTTGGCCTTTTTCCACACCAAATAGTCCAGTATTGGATATTTACTTTTGAAACATTATACTTTTTAGAAAGGTTTCAGTTATTATAGTGAATGCCTAAATAACTCAATAGAGTTAGAGTTATTTAGGCGTTGTTTGAAAAAGGTTGTTTTTTTCTCTTTGATCTAGTGTGTGTCTGTGCTGAGGAGGGCCAGTGAACACAAACAGAGTAAAGAACAGATTGAATTTGCAGTCCAGCCGAAGAAGACACCCAGTTCGCCCAGAGTCTCCGGCCAATATGACTTGGATGGTAACTGTCACAAATCAAAGTTAATATACGAGAAACCAAAGGTCCTAAGGAATCATTGTTTGGAACTGAGATGGGAATGGATATGTATAGGACCTTTCTTGGCATATCTTTGTTTGAATTAGCTTCTTTGAAAGCATTATTTTTTTATAATGCTCAGATGTTAATCTTGACAAAAACACCCTAGTCTGTTATTCAGATGTCAGCTTGAAAAGCAACCCTCTAGTCTTCTCCTTTCATATGTAGCTTGAAAAACAACTTCCAAGTCATTTACTACAATGTTAGGATTGATAAGCAGCATCCTAGTTTTGTACTTTGATGTTTAGCTTGACAAACAGCATCCTTGTCCTTTTCTACAACAGATATGGAGGTGGATCCGAGGCCCTGCTCCCCTTGCTGGTACAAGTTTTCAGACATCTTCTTGAAATGGAACTGCTGTGTGCCTTGGGTGACCTTCAAGAAGTGGATGTACCTCATAGTGATGGACCCATTCGTGGACCTGGGCATCACAATCTGTGTTGTTCTCAACACAATTTTCCTTGCCCTAGAACATTACCCAATGACAGCAGGGTTTGCGGAGGTGTTGAGTGTTGGGAACTTGGTGAGTTACCTTCTTCAATGATGCTACACCCCTTCAACATATCGGTGGCCCTGACAAGGATACCATAAAAAAATAATCATTTTGGTTCATAAGGATCTGCACAGTTTCACGCCACACAGTTTTCTAGGTAATTAAATACCCCCCACACCTCTTATACAGGTTTTCATTGGGATCTACACTGCAGAGATGGTGCTGAAAGTAATTGCCTTGGATCCATATTATTACTTCCAGAGTGGGTGGAACATCTTCGACAGCATCATTGTGGCCCTGTGCTTGATTGAGCTGGTGCTTGACGTTAATGAGGGTCTGTCTGTGCTCCGAACCTTCCGTCTGGTGAGGCTCCCTTCACCCGCAGTTTAGAATACGCTTGTTTAGTGGAACTGAGCAGTGAGAATCCACTGTGGTGGATCAATACATTTTCATTGAAGCATGTTTTTAAGATCTTCAATTTGGTAGTTAAAATATACCTGTTTAATCGGTGGTAACATTGGTATTTTATACTTGAATTACAAATATATACATTTGTTATTATATATATGAACACACACACAGAAAAAATTAAGAGACCACTGCAAAAGTATCAGTTTCTCTGGTTCTATTATTCATAGGTATGTGTTTGAGTAAAATTAAAAGTTTTATTTTAGTCTATAAGCTAATGACAACATTACTTCCAAATTCGAAATACAAATATTGTAATTTAGAGTTTTTATTTGTAGAAAATAACAACTGACCCAAAATAACCAAAAGAATATGCATTATTTTCAGACCTCAAATAATGCAAGGGAAAAAAAATCATATTAATTTTTCAAAATACTAATGTTTTAACTTAGGAAGAGTTTAGAAATCAATATTTGGTGGAAAAACCCGGATTTCTTTATCACAGCTTTCATGCATTTTGGCATGCTCTCCACCAGTCTGTCACATTGCTGTTGGTTGACTTTAAGCCACTCCTGCACAAAAATTTTAATAGCTCATCTTCATCCTGATCAAATTCCAGAGGTTTTCAATGGGGTTATTTTTTTAGGGGCAATTTTTTTTCTAGCTTTGCATGACTTCAGCCCTGCCCCTTGGAGGCTGTTTTGAACTGTCCTCAGCTGCTGTTTGCCATTCTTTTTGTAAGTCACTTGATGTCAACCTACGGTTGAGTGACCTTCGAGGCAGTCATCTCTGTCAGTGGACAGTCGTTTTCACCCTTTGCCAGTCTGTAGCTTTGAAATTTTCAGGATGAATGCAACCTGACGCTCACTGTATCCCTCTGCCAGTGAAGCCAGAATTGAACCCTTCTTTTCCTCACTCAAAGCTTTTATTTTCAACTCTTTTGTCGTGCTGAATAGTTATTTTGGTAGCACTTTACTTGAAGTATGGTATCATAACATGATCATAACTCTGTCTTAACCATGTCATAATGTGTCATGTCAGCTGACATATCCTATCATAACATGGTCACGACACTGTAATGACACATGTTTTGAAATATGCTGACATATATTGCATTTTTTCATAATTGGTTATGACACCTAGGCAAGTCTGTCAAAACATAACAAACCATTCTGTAACACCAGTCTTCTTGACAGTATTTTTACATTGCATTTTATTATAAATGCTATACATTGTACAAACCCAATTCCAAAAAAGTTGGGACACTTTAAAAATTGTGATTAAAAAAGGAATGGAATCATTTACAAATCTCATAAACTTATATTTAATTCCCAGTAGAATATAGATAACATATCGAATGTTAAAAGTGAGGCATTTATCATCATCTACAGTGCATAATATCATCCAAAGATTCAGAGAATCTGGAACAATCTCTGGCGTAAGGGTCAAGGCCGGAAAACCATACTGGATGCCCGTGATCTTCGGACCCTCAGACGGCACTGCATCACATACAGGAATGATACTGTAATGGAAATCACAACATGGGCTCAGGAATACTTCCAGAAAACATTTTCCCAACATGACAATGCCAGACCACATACTGCATCAATTACAATGTCATGGCTGCATAGAAGAAGGATCCGGGTACTGAAATGGCCAGCCTGCAGTCCAGATCTTTCACCCATAGAAAACATTTGGCGCATCATAAAGAGGAAGGTGCGACAAAGAAGACCCTAGACAGTTGAGCAACTAGAAGCCTGTATTAGACAAGAAAGGGACAACATTCCTATTCATAAATTTGAGCAACTTGTCTCCTCAGTCTCCAGACGTTTGCAGTCTGTTATAAAAAGAAGAGGGGATGCCACATAGTGGTATACATGGCCTTGTCCCAACTTTTTTCGATGTGTTGATACCATGAAATTTAAAATCAACGTATTTGGGTTTGTATATCAGTGTGTGTAATGAATGAATGTAATGAAAAGTTTCACTTTTTGAATGGAATTACTGAAATAAATCAACTTTTTGTTGATATTCAAATGTTATGACCACCACCTGTATGTCTCAAGAGTTGCTCATTTTCATCATCGAAACATTGCAAAAATCAGAAACTTTCTATCAAAGACTGATGCAGAAAAACTAATCCATGCTTTCGTTACTTCTAGACTAGATTACTGCGATGCTCTTCTTTCCGGTTAGCCTGACAAATCAATAAATAAACTTAAATTAGTGCTGCTAATTAGTGCTGATAGTTTGGGCCTATTCATGGTTGTAAGCAAAGTTGAATTAGCAGTTTTATCAGTTTTATCTGGTAATTATGTAGTTACAGGTCAATTGGCAATTAGCTGAAAGGATAGTTCAACCTAGATTCATACCCTCCAATAAGTGGAATTTCACCCAAATATGAGTCTAGATCAAATTATCCCTTTAACCAAAGATAAAGTTGTGCTCATAAGTGTGCATAACCTGGCAGAAATTGTGGAATTATGCCATTGATTTTGAAAATAGCACTGATCATGCAAAAAAACCCGTCTTTTATTTAAGGATAGTGATCATATGAAGCCATTTATTATCAAATAGTTGTTTGGCTCCTTTTTAAATCATTATGATGACAGAAATCACCCAAATGGCCCTGATCAAAAGTTTATATACCCTTGAATGTTTGGCCTTGTTACAGACACACAACGTGACACCCACAGGTGAAAATGGTAATTAAAGGTTCATTTCCCACACATGTGGCTTTTTAAATTGCAATTAGCATCTGTGAATAAATAGTCAATGTGTTTGTTAGCTCTCACATGGATGCACTGAGCAGGCTAGATACTGAAGCACGGGGAGCAGAAAATAAATGTCAAAAGACCTGCGTAACAAGGTAGTGGAACTTTATAAAGATGGAAAAGGATATAAAAAGATATCCAAAGCCTTGCAAATGCCAGTCAGTACTGTTCAATTACTTATTAAGAAGTGGAAATTTTGGGGATCCAAACCAAGCTGTAGACCAAGAAAGATTACAGCCAAAACTGGCAAAATAATTGTTTGGGATACAAAGAAAAACCCACAGGTATCTTCAGGACAGATTGCTCTGGAAAAAGACGGTGTGGTTGTTTCAAGGAGCACAATATGACAATACTTGAACAAAAATGAGCTGCATGGTCGAGTTGCCAGAAAAAAGCCTTTACTGCACCAATGCCACAATAATGCCTGCTTACAATATGACACCAATTCTCCAATATGCAAACTTTGAGCACCACTGTGTGTGTACGTATGTGTGTATATTAGGGGTGTGCAAAGCAGCCAGTATTTGTATCTGTATTTGTATTTGTTAAGGGGGGAAAAGTATTTGTATTTAAGTAAAATTCAAAATAGGCGTAATAGTCTTTTTTTTTTTGCGTTAGGGCTGGTTCACCCGATTGCAGCGTAATGAAATAATATCCCGATCAAACTCCGCTTCCTGAAAGTTATAAATTGCCTTTGGAACCCAGATAAGGTACAAAAATCTATTAAACAAAATTGTGACGCAGTTAAGTTTTTTCGCTCAGCCGAGCGCTCAGTTGCTGTGTGGAGAATGGAGATGTATGGAGCAGCCTGTGTCAGTTACCGACGCTCCACTCATAGAACTGGGGTTACGAAAGTAACTATCACTTTTATTATTTTCCCCTCCCCCGACTGAACGTCACTCACTCACTCATCCGGGCATGTACTGCGGTCTCATGAGAAAACGCCGCTTTTTGATATTACGGTTTTCTTGTTCCCGAATACAAATATTTTTTAAAGTATTTGTTTGAAATAAGTATTTGTAAAAACCACGTTATTTGTGCCTTTCCGAATACCGTATTCGGGTTCGGCTCCACCCCTAGTGTATATGTATGTGTATATATATATCGTTTTTCGATTTACTATTCAGAATTTTGTGGATAGTAATCGAAAAACTATTAACACTTTCAACAACTGTCTTTTGAAAACTGCAACCAGACCATAAAATACATGTACTGACATAATAAAAAACAAGTATGTAACAATAAAATGCATAAACATATGTTAGAAATAAAACCTGGATATTTAATGATGAAACTTATATTAAACACCAACCATAAACACTCAATCAATAAAAAAAATTACTCCAAAGAACTACAGTAGACTTAATCAATTCTGGAGTAACACAAATGTCTTACTGTTTTGGGGGCAGATGCGTGTTTTCAAGATTTTCAAATCTTTCAAGAGGATGCTAAAGATCATCAGGAACTCCATGAGGACCCACACCTTGCTCCTGTTCATCTTCGTCTTCATGTTTGCTGTGATGGGCATGCAAATGTTTGGGAAGAGCTACGCAAATGAAGTGTGTAAGATCTCTAAAGACTGCAAACCTCCCCGGTGGCACATGCATGACTTCTTCCATGCTTTCCTCCTCATCTTCCGGGTGCTGTGTGGCGAGTGGATCGAGACCATGTGGGACTGCATGGAGGTGGCCGGCCAGGGCAGGTGTCTCATCTTCTACCTGATGGTCATAGTCATTGGTAACCTAGTGGTGAGTGATGGATTTAACAATGGGTGGGCACTTTGTGACTGGTTTAAAAGGTGTATTGCATTTTCTGTATATCATGATAGAGGAAGTAGACTGTTCAATAAAGTGCTCCATGCAGACAGTGCACATACCACAGATGCAGACATCAAAGTCAACAGCTTTTGATTGTTCGTATAGGATGAAGCTTTATCCGATGTTGTAACAGAAGCTTGACCACAAATTATGTGCCAAAGGTTTTATTCCTAACCCTCCAGAGACTGACAGAAGCCGTTACCGTAATCATTTTGGGGGAGGGGCCAGCCTCATGTCTACTAATGATGTAAAAGATCACACTCATCCAATTGGTTACTAACTGTGTGGTAGGGTCAAATGACACGGTTGTGTTCTGACCAATAATATGAATCATTGGACACATTTGATTACAAATCAGGTTACTGCCTTGGTTTAAGGACACGGGACAATAATTACAAATAGTGAGTGATTAAGTGTTCTTTCATCCTTCCACAGCTGTTGAACCTCTTCATGGCCTTGCTGCTGAGCTCCTTCAGGGGGGAAAACATGGTGGATCTGGAGGGGGACAGGGAGAGGAACAACCTGCACATTGCAGTCAGGAGGATCACCAAGGGCTTGAACTGGGCTTGAACTGGACCAAAGTCTACATCATTAAACAGTTCCGGATTATTGTCGGGAAGAAGTCAAACGGATGTGGTGATGAGGCTGATGGTGTTGTGGGTGGAAGTAATGGGAACATAGACATCCTCCAGAAGGACAACCCTAACCCTAACCCCAACCCTAACCCCACTGACGACCCAACAGCTTTGGAGCTGAAAATGCTGGACATTTGGGTGGACGATGTACCCATTGCCAAAATTGATTCAGATAATGAGGATGACGATGTTGGAGATGGCCCAGAAAAGGATATTAACGACCATACTGAGGTACTAATGCATTACTGCAGTTTTAACCTAGACCAAACATTATTATCTGTGACGATCAAATGCATTATGTCTGCTCCTGAAAGGCTGAGTACATTTTGGATGTTCTCCATCAGCTGCATTCAGGTCAGTCAGACCCAGATAATGATATTAATCTAATGTACATCCTAGGAAACAGAGAAAACATACATCTATATCTGATTTCTGTTAGCAAGGAGGGAGTCGATGGTTTTATTGGACTGCCATTATACACTAGTGTTCTATCGGCTATGCAACATGCATGTTTGTTTTCTCCAACAAGGTCCATGGGGGGTGAGTACTTTTGAGGCACTGTAAATAGTATGTAAACACAATGTATATACAGGTGCTGGTTATAAAATTATAATATCATCAAAAGGTTCATTTATTTCAGTAATTCCATTCAAAAAGGGAAACTTGTATAATGTATACATTCATTCCACACAGACTGATATATTTTTTAGTGTTTATTTCTTTTAATTTTGATGATTATAACTGACAACTAATGAAAACCCCAAATTCAGTATCTTAGAAAATTTGAATTTTGTGAAAAGGTTCAATAATGAAGATCTGGTGCAACACTCTAATCAGCTAATTAACCCAAAACACCTGCAAAGGCCTTTAAATGGTCTTTCAGTCTAGTTCTGTAGGCAACACAATCAAGGGGAAGACTTCTAACTTGACAGCTGTCCAAAAGACAACCATTGACACCTTGCACAAGGAGGGCAAGACACAAAATGTCATAGCTAAAGAGGCTGGCTGTTCAAAGAGCTCTGTGTCCAAGCACATTAATAGAGAGGCGAAGTGTACAAAAAAGTGTACAAGCAATAGGGATAAACGCACCCTGGAGAGGATTGTGAAACAAAACCCATTCAAAAATGTGGGGGAGATTCACAAAGAGTGGACTGCAGCTGGAGTCAGTGCTTTAAGAACCACCACGCACAGATGTATGCAAGACATGGGTTTCAGCGGTCGCATTCCTTGTGTCAAGCCACTCTTGAACAAGACACAGCGTCAGAAGCGTCTCGCCTGGGCTAAAGACAAAAAGGACTGGACTACTGCTGAGTTATGTTCTCTGATGAAAGTACATTTTGCATTTCCTTTGGCAATCAAGGTCCCAGAATCTGGAGGAAGAGAGGAGAGGCACATAATCCACGTTGCTTGAAGTCCAGTGTCAAGTTTCCACAGTTAGTGATGGTTTGGGGTGCCATGTCATCTGCTGGTGTTGGTCCACTGTTTTTTCTGAGGTCCAAGGTCAACGCAGCCGTCTACCAGGAAGTTTTAGAGCACTTCATGCTTCCTGCTGCTGACCAACTTTATGGAGATGCAGATTTCATTTTCCAACAGGAAGTTTTAGAGCACTTCATGCTTCCTGCTGCTGACCAACTTTATGGAGATGCAGATTTCATTTTCCAACAGGACTTGGCACCTGCACACAGTGCCAAAGCTACCAGTACCTTGTTTAAGGACCATGGTATCCCTGTTCTTAATTGGCTATCAAACTCGCCTGACCTTAACCCTATAGAAAATCTATGGGGTATTTTGAAGAGGAAGATGCGATATGCCAGACCCAACTATGCAGAAGAGCTGAAGGCCACTATCAGAGCAACCTGGGCTCTCATAACACCTGAGCAGTGCCACAGACTGATCAACTCCATGCCACGCCGCATTGCTGCAGTAATTCAGGCAAAAGGAGCCCCAACTAAGTATTGAGTGCTGTGCATGCTCATACTTTTCATGCTCATACTTTTCATGTTCATACTTTTCAGTTGGCCAACATTTCTAAAAAAAATTTTTTTGTATTGGTCTTAAGTTAATTCTAATTTTCGGAGATACTGAATTTGGGATTTTCCATTAGTTGTCAGTTATAATCATCACAATTAAAAGAAATAAACATTTGAAATATATCAGTCTGTGTGTAATGAATGAATATAATATACAGGTTTCCCTTTTTGAATGGAATTACTGAAATAAATCAACTTTTTGATGATATTCACATTTTATGACCAGCACCTGTATACAGCAATTCTAAGCCCCCTGTCCAAAATAATAACCATGGTGAACCTACTTCTTTAAAGGTTATTTTAAATTGGAAAAATTAATCAAAACTCCTCTCAGACCAATCACATTGTCATTGAGGTTGTCTTGCTTGTTAGCTACAGCATTTGAACAAACACTGCTAGCCTGCATTTGTTTGTTCATGAAGACACTGGTGTCTAGCTGTCCTTGGTAGATTTGGTTAGCTTTAGGTGAAGAAGGCTATAATGGTGTAACATAAATACTCCATCAACCTCTCTAAAAATTCTGATTTATTTCAGGGACATGTTAGAAATACATAAAATGGTTCACTAATCTAGACGTCCCTCCCACTACAGTTAAAGCAGTTAGCAGAGGACAATGGCTCTTCAATCTGTGCCACAGTGGAAAAGAAGAAAGAGGTAGACCCCACCAGCCCTGAGAATTGCTGGGCTGACAGTAAGAGCATGTCTTTTTTTTGTCACAAGACATCTAATAGCCATTTTGGGTAATTTGGAATTTTACCGGTGCTTATCTCTCTCTAGCCTTATCTGTGCACATATCATGTAGAAAATATATAAAATAATTTTGATTATTATGAACTGAAGCAAATTTGAAAGCTGTAAATGATCCTGTGAATCTTCAAACCAGTTTGGTTAAAATTGTAGAATACACTTAAAATGAACATACATTTATTAGCTCCCCCATCTCTATTAACCTAAAGTTTTTGTCTCCCAACTGGATAAATTGTAATTCTGAAATGCCTGTCTTGGCAAATTGTAACTGATACTGAGATATAGGATCTGGACTCTCTTCTGCCTAACTTTGCTCCTCTGTTCTCCGTCCTCTAATTCCTGTAGACTGCGATTGTTGTCCATGCGTTGACTTTGACATCACCACAGGAAAAGGAAAGATTTGGTGGAACCTCCGGAAAACATGTTTTCTCATTGTGGAGCACAACTACTTCAAGACCTTCATCATTTTCATAATTCTGATGAGTAGTGGAGCTCTGGTGAGAGAGTGATGTCTCCCTTTGAGGCCATGTAAAATACCTATATATCTTGACACAACTGTACTTAACATTTGTACTCAAATTCCTACAGGTGTTTGAAGACATACACTTTGAACAACGCAGGACCTTGAAAATCATCCTGGAATATGCAGATCAAGTCTTCACCTGTGTGTTTGTTTTTGAGATGCTACTTAAGTGGGCGGCTTATGGGTTTAAGACCTACTTCACAAATGCATGGTGCTGGCTGGACTTCCTGATTTTGGATGTAAGTCAAAACAAGACCTCTGTGGTTGTGCATCCTCTTGTCATAATAAGTTACATTTTATTTATAATGAAAATGGATAAGCAATATATAATCAATATACAGTCTATATAATCATTGTTTCAGTTTATTCCAGAAAGATCATCTTCATGTGTTGTTGTTCATATCCCATGTCTCGTAGGTGTCTTTGATCAGCTTAACGGCAAACATCCTGGGCTACTCAAAACTTGGACAAATCAAATCTTTTCAAACATTCCGTGCATTTCTTCCCCTCCGAGCGTTGTCCAGATTTGAGGGAATGAAGGTGTGTAAGTTGTCACACATTGATCAAGCCTGTGTTCTAGTTCCAACACTCTTAACACAGATTTAATCCTTAACAAAGTTCTTATATGCAATCTCTGCGCAGACTAAAGAATTTTCTCAAGATTTCTCAAGTTTTCTCAAATTTTGATACATAATTTTCCATTCCACAGGTTGTATTAAATGTTCTGGTGGGGGCCATTCCTTCCATCTTTGGCGTTTTCCTGGTTTGCCTCATCTTCTGGCTCATCTTCAGCATCATGGGAGTCAACCTGTTTGCTGGGAAATTCTATTACTGCTTCAACACCACATCTGAGGAGAGGTTTCCAGCTGACATTGTAAATAACAAGACTGAATGTTTGGGACTAATGGCGCAGAATGAAACTGTGCGTTGGATGAATGCAAAGGTCAACTTTGACAACGTGGGCATGGGATACCTTTCCCTCCTCCAAATAGTGAGTATCAATGCATGTTATTTTTGAATGACATATCCGATAAATGGTACATGTACAGTACATATTCTTTATTAATTACATATCTGAAAACTCGTACATGTACAGTACATGTTCTTTATTAATTAAATATCTGTAAACTTGTACACGTACAGCACCAGTAGTAAATATATATTCACTCACTTTGGGTTTAAAATACATTTTCTCATTTGTTGTTTATAGTTTTTTGATTTCAAAAACTCCAACTGATTTGGATCACAAAGGTTCCGACCAAGTTGTTGGGGAGTAGTAGAGACAGTCATTTGAATTGTTTTTTAACACAATGTTTGGGAAATTAAGTTTCAGCATACTACTTGCACTGTCTCTGGTTCAAGCATTGATTATCCGCTGAAAGGCCCCATTGGGCTTGCCTGCGTGCAATTTGTTATCTCAGGGCAGTAATTGTACAACCCTGTTTCCAGAAAAGTTGGGATGCTGCATAAAATACAAATATAAAAAGAATGCATTGATGTGGAAATCATATATCCCTGTATTTATTAGAAAATATTAACAAGACAACATATCAAATGTTGAAACTGACAAATGTTGCTGGCATCAAAAGTCCATTTTGATGCCAGCAACACATTACCAAAAGTTGGGAGAGGGGCATGTTTACAACTGTGTTGCATCACATTTTCTTTTAACAATACTCTGTAAGCATTTGGGAACTGAGGAGACCAATAGCTGCAGTTTTGAAAATGAAATATTTTCCCATTCTTATTTGATATAGGATTTCAGCTGCTCAACAGTTGGGGGTCTCTTTTGATGTATTTTTCATTGAAAACGCAAATGTTTTCAATGGGTGAAAGGTCTGGACTGCAGGCAGGCCAGTTTAGCAAATGGACTCTTGCTACGGAGCCATGCTGTTGTGATATGTGCAGAATGCGGTTTGGCATTGTCTTGCTGAAATAAACAAGGCCTTCCCTGAAGACATGGTCTGGATGGCAGCATAGTTTGCAGCAAATGTTGCTCCAAAACCTGTATATATTGTTCAGCATTAATGATGCCTTCACCCATGCCATGTGCACTAATGCACTCCCATAACATCATGGATGCCGTCTTTTGAACTTTGCACTGATAACAAGCCAGATGGTCCCTCTCCTCTTTAGCAGTGTCCATGATTCCCAAAAATAATTTCAGCATACTGACATTTTTATTTCTCAGACCACAGGACTGTTTTCCTCTTCACCACAGTCCATCTTTAATGAGCTTGGACCCAGAGAAAGCAACAGAGTTTCTGGATCTTGTTCATGGTGTAGAGTTTTAACTTGCATTTGTGGATGCAATAACATACAGTGTTCACAGACAATAGTTTTCGAAAGTGTTCCTGAGCCCATACAGCAATGTCCACTACAGAATTGTGTCTGTTTTTAATACAGTGCCGTCTGAGGGCCCGAAGATCACGGTCATCCAGTGTTGTTTTTCGGCCTTGTCTCTTGCATTTCTCTGGAATCTATGAATCATTAAATGATATTGTGTACCGTAGATGATGAGATTCCCAAACTCTTTGCAACTTTACACTTAGAAACATTATTCTGAAATTGTTGCACTATCTGCCTGCGCAGTCTTTCACAGAGTGGGGAACTCCTCTCCATCTCTACATCTGAAAGACTCACCCTCTCTGGGATGCTCTTTTTGTACCTAATCATGTTACTGACCTATTGCAAATTAACCTATTTAGTTGTGAGAGGTTCCACCAGGTTTTTTTTTTTTTATAATCTTTTGTTGCCCCTGTCCCAACTTTTTTTAAACATGTTACTGTCAATAAATTCTAAGTGGGCATATATGTTTCAAGAAACAATAAAATGTCTGTTTCAACATTTGATCTGTTGTCTTTGGTGCACTTGTTTGGTTCAACCCCGTCTCGACGTTGAACATCTATGTTGTCCGAAGACAACAGGGAGGAATTTGATGTCAGGAATTTGTAGACACCTTTCTGAACAACTTCTATGTTGATGACTGTAAGTCAGTTTGCACAAATAAGGAGGCTGTGATGTTGTACCAGGATCTGAAGGCCATCTGTAGAAATGGAGGATTCAGACTTTCCAAGTGGGTAAGCAATAGTAAAGTAGTCAGCCAAACCTGCAGAGGAAAGAGCTCATGAGAGATCATGGATCGTGGGGACCTTCATCTGCCAACCAGAATAGGAGTGGCCAGAGAAACCGTATTGGACGAACTTATCTTGATGGATCGTGAGGTCAAGAGGAATGCTGTTGTTGACATGGTCACAGTCGATGAGCAGTGGCAGAAATACTAATCCTCTTGGTACCGTCTTAGGAAGGTGGTGGTAAAAATATTCTGCTACATTTTCGAAAGAAGAGAAAGGAGCCGTGCATCAGCATCACTCTGTGTACAAGGTTATGTCTGTGCAAGGTGTCGGAGCGACAGTGATGTGTGTGTTCTTTACACCCTCTCTGGCCTCCTGACCTTCCTCCTGCTCACAAATTGTTTCACTTTGTTTACACTCTCTGTATTTCTTCTCAAAATTTGTGAAGAAATACAGACCCAAAGCTCATGACCATAGGCGAGAGTAGGAACGTAGATTGACCGGTAAATCGAGAGCTTCGCCTTACGGCTCAGCTCTTTCTTCACCACGACAGACCGATACATCGACCGCATTTCTGCAGAAGCTGCACCGATCCGTCTGTCAATTTCCCGTTCCATCCTTCCTTCACTCGTGAACAGGACCCCTAGATACTTAAACTCCTCCACTTGAGGCAGGCACTCTCCACCAACCTGAAGTGGGCAAGCCACCCTTTTCCGACTGAGGACCATGGCCTCGGATTTGGAGGTACTGATTTTCATCCCAACCGCTTCACACTCGGCTGCAAACCGTCCAAGTGCATGCTGAAGGTCCTGGTTAGAAGGGGCCAACATGACAACATCATCCGCAAAGAGCAGAGACGAAATCGTGTGGTCCCCAAACCTGACACCCTCCGGCCCCTGGCTGCGCCTAGAAAAATCCATAAAAATTACGAACAGAACCGGTGACAAAGGGCAGTCCTGCCGGAGTCCAACATGCACAGGGAACAAGTCTAACTTACTGCCGGCAATGCGGACCAAGCTCCTGCTTCGGTCGTACAGGGACCTGACCGCCCTTAGCAAAGGACCCAGGATCCCATATTCCCGAAGCACCCTCCACAGGATGCTGCGAGAGACACAGTCAAATGCCTGCTCCAAATCCACAAAACACATGTGGATTGGTTGGGCAAACTCCCATGAACCCTCCATCACCCTGTAGAGGGTATAGAGCTGGTCCAGTGTTCCACGGCCCGGACGAAAACCACACTGTTCCTCCTGAATCCGAGGTTCTACTATCGGCCGTATTCTCCTCTCCAGAACCCTGGCATAGACTTTCCCGGGGAGGCTGAGTAGTGTGATCCCCCTATAGTTGGAACACACCCTCCGGTCCCCCTTCTTAAAAAGAGGGACCACCACCCCGGTCTGCCATCCCAGAGGCACTGTCCCCGACTGCCACGCGATGTTGCACAGGCGTGTCAGCCAAGACAGCCCCACAACATCCAGAGACTTGAGGTACTCAGGGCGGATCTCATCCACCCCCGGTGCCTTGCCACCGAGGAGTTTCTTAACCACCTCTGTGACTTCAGCCCGGGCCTGGGAGGAGTTCGGTGAGGCCATGGAGAAGGACTATTGGCTGGCCTCGAAGAGATTCTGGCAAACCATCCGGCGCCTCAGGAGAGGGAAACAGTGCCCTACCAACGCTGTTTACAGTAGAGGTGGGCAGCTGTTGACCTCAACTGGGGATGTCGTCGGGCGGTGGAATGAGTACTTTGAGGATCTGCTCAATCCCCCCGTCACGTCTTCCATTGAGGAAGCAGAGGATGAGGGCTCAGAGGTGGACTCGTCTATCACCCGGGCTGAAGTCACAGAGGTGGTTAAGAAACTCCTCGGTGGCAAGGCACCAGGGGTGGATGAGATCCGCCCTGAGTACCTCAAGTCTCTGGGCACATTAACATATTTTCTTAGTTCATATTTCCAGTCACTTCCCTCAGAAGGAGTAATTATTATCTGTTTCATTAGGGATGCGTTCTGGCGCTCAACTTCTCCATTGGCCTGAGCCCATTTTGGTGTGGTTTTCAAGTGTGTGATACCATTGTTCTCACAATATTCTTTAAACAGCTCTGTGGGCCATTGTCTGACTTGCATGTCACCGGTAGCCCATGTCGGCTGAATATTCACTCCATTCAGTCAATAACCTTATCTGCTGTTGTGGAAGTCATGATGTCATGTTCATAATAGCAAATATAATAATCTACTACTACCAGGACTGAATGATTTGATGACAAAGGTCCTAGTTTGTCTTTTACAACATCCTGCCAGGGACCATCTGGTAGTGGTGTGGGCCTCAGAGACTGGACCGGGTCTGGCTACTATCTGGCAACCGTGGCAAGCTTTACAATGTCTCTCGGCTGCTTTATCTGTGCCAGGCCACCCCACCTTGGATCTGAGGTGCTGCTTCGTTCCTACTATTCCTAGGTGTCCTTTGTGAGCTAGTGTAAGGGCTCTCGCCCATAGCGCCTGGGGTAGCACTATTCGCGTTCCTCTTAGAATTAGATATCCAATAACACAGCCCCGGGGAAGACCTAGGACACGCCGGAGGGACTATGTCTCCCGGCTGGCCTGGGAACGCCTAAGGTATCCCCCCCGGAAGAGCTGGAGGAAGTGTCTGGGGAGAGGGAAGTCTGGGCATCTCTGCTTAGACTGCTGCCCCCGCGACCCGGCCCCAGATAAGCGGAAGATGATGGATGGATGGACAGCTTATTCGCAATCATGGTCTTATTGTTTGCAGTTCTCAAAATGTCAGTTTAATATCGCTTCACATACCTCCATTGCTTCTGAATCAGTGGTAGAGGCTTCCTCTACCTCTCTGGTGGTAAGTGCTCTGGTTGTAGCATTCACAACTACGTACCTCACGTATTCGTTTGATCCATGTTGGTGCATCTCCTGTCTCGTCTCTGCCCCAGAAGTCAAGACAGCAGTTCAGCAATATTCTCCTTCACTGGAATGCAAACAACTTTAAAGTCATACAGCTGTAGCCGTAGAATCCATTGCTCTATGCAGGCAAAAGGTTTAGAGTGAGGACCATGTATCACTTCCAGAGGCTTCTGGTCTGTAAGCAAGTCAAGTCTCCTTCCATGTAAGTATAATGGAGTCTTTCGCAGGTCCGAAGTCCTGAGGCCTCTCTCTCTGTCTGGGAGTACTTACGTTCATAGTCAGTGACTGTGGCTGACTTAACAAACAAGCACAATTTCCCCTTGTAGGTCCTGCACCAGTACTGCCCCTAAACCTACAGGGCTAGCATCGGCTACACCTTGGTTGGCGCGTCTATGTCGAAATAGGCTAAAGTGTCGGCTTTGGCCAGTTCTGCCGTAAGCGCATTGAAATATTGTCTTAGTTGGTTTCCAAACTCGAATGGTGTGTCCTTCCTTTTCAGGCATCTTAATGGCTTCAGCAGTGTTGCAAACTGTGGAATAAATCTGCTGCTGTATCTGACGAGTCCTAAGAAACTCCTCACTTCCGTACCATTCTCTTGTTCCCAGGCCTCTGCGCCATAGATCACACTGTCTCTTCTGTTGGTCCGATACATTTCTCTGACACCAGAATTCCCAGGGAAATCAGTCTTAACTGGCACTATGGGTTCCGTTTCAGTCCTTTTGTTTTAGTCTTGTCATGACTGCTTGTAGTCATTTATAATGTGTCCTCTGGTCCTAAGTGTGTACAATTCTGTAATCTGAGAATTTTTCTACACCTTTCATTCCAGCCAGACCGTTGGCGATCTCATCTTTTTTTTTTTTTTAACACAATGAAAACTACATTTAAGGGGTTGAATGCTGTATGTAATTGACTTTGTAAAGTATAAATAGTGGCCTAAGCCCATCTAACATGTACATAGGCCTACAGTACTGTACCTGACAGTCTGCTCTATTCTCATTTCCAGGTAACATTTAAAGGATGGCTCGACATAATGTACCATGCTGTGGATTCACGTAATGTAAGATTTTTTTTCTTCATACTTTAATAATAATACATTTCTGATTAAATACCAAATCAACCATTTTATGAGAATGATAAGTTACATTTTTTTGCTTTCTGTTCCAACAAGGTGGAAGGACAGCCCATATATGAAGACAATATTTACATGTACCATTACTTCTTCATATCCATCTTCTTTGGTTCCTTCCTCATGCTAAATCTATTAATTGGAGTCATTATCGAAAACGTTAACCAACAGAAAAAGAAGATAAGTAGCTTCCCTCCAGCCTACAATCACTAAACATCAAACATTGCATGCCATCATTAAAACATTATCACAATAATCATAAAAACATAGTGGTCATGTTTTATATACACATATATTGTCCACGTTTTAGGTCAATGACATGCTCTCTCAAATAACTGAATGTCTCCATACTTTGGAGGTAAAAATATCTTCATGACAGAGGAACAAAATAAAAACTACAATGCCATGAAGAAGCTCGCCAAGAAACCACAGAAGCCTGTGCCTAGACCTACGGTAGGCTAACAAGAATGGACATTAATCAGTGACATGAGTAGTTCACCACATGGGCCTACCTGCTTTTAAAATAAAAATCGGTAATGACGCCTGGGAAAACCTCTATACATGGTAAAATTTTTACTTTTGAAAGTGTATATGCATTTTTGGAAAGTATCTGCTTAAAAAGAAAATAGATTTCAGATACTCTGTACCATTTCATTCTAATTCCATTCAGAGGAATGATAAACACACCAACAATCAGCTTGATTTTTTTTGGACATAATTGTATGCTAGCTAATGTCCTGCCCCACATTAGCTAGCAGAAGGCAAATTGTCTTTTTTTTGGTTGTTGATTACGCCAAAATATAACATTTGTGAATGCTTCTAACTCGGTTTTAACATACATTATCACAGTGCATTATTCTTTATTTGAAGCTAGGTTGGCACTTTTTTTGAAGTCTTGTAGATTAATATGTTTCAAACTTTTTGTTTGAGGCTCTCCGGCATAAACTACCACCTTACATTATTTGCTGACAAACAGATACAAGCTATCAGACATGGTCTCGGAGAGCTCTAGAGATTTCTTCAAAGTTAGATGAATCAGCTTTTAGTTTTTCTGCACCTAAAATTTGCACATATGTCCATTATATTTTTTTTAATACTTTTTCGTCTGTTTTCCCCTTACATTGCATGACCTCCATCCACCGCAAAAAGTTAAATAAAGAGATACTGTATATTCGAATACATTGGATTAGGTGCAAAAATTATGTATGTCATTGAGGTATACAAGTAAACAACCAATCTATAAAAAGAAAGATTTAAAGAAACATGTTCAAGGTTTGACAAAATACAACACTGGATGACATGACAGATTGCATTAACATGGTTTAATCAGTCATTATTATACTGCTACGGAAGCCCTGAAGCCCAATTAGTAAAAAGAGAAATTGGGCCAAGAGTTTATCTAATTTGAACAACTTAGTATCTCGTTTGAACGACTTAGTAAAAGAAATGATTGTTTAAATTTTTTGTAGAATTCTTATTATTATAAGAATTCTTATTGTAATTATTATATTATTATTATTTTTATTTTTTTACTACTACTACTTTGTAGTACTTTCATTCAAATGACTTAGTATGTAGTTTGAATGACGTATTATCTCGTTTGAACGACTTAGCAAAATAATTCAGTTGTAAAAAAAACTACTACTTTACATTTTTTTCCCCATTTTTTTTACTAAGACGTTCAAACGAGATACTAAATCGTTCTAACAATATAATCATTAGTATGTCTAATTAGGCCAAATTCATTATGCAGGAGTATTAAAATGCCATGTTATTGTTGCTAGAGCCCATTGTTCTTTGATTCTGTCCAGTGATGGGCCTATAATTGTTCATTTATAGTTATTTGAAACCCTAAAGCACATTGTTATTAATCTGCGTAGACCAGCCTATTAACTCTGGATTAACTGGTGATGATGGATGGGCTACTTTGTCTAGAAACATGAAAAAATCTGTAAAAATACATGCATACACTGCAGCTTGAATTGTTATACATAATGGCTCTGGGTAAAATAAACATCATTTTGGATTCAGTAATGTTTGTCCGGGTGTTTCCATATTAGCCCCAGACCTTTGATCAAGGTCCAAAAAATATTTGTTTCATAGAGAGGTGAAATTATGTAGTAGGCATAATCTAAAGAGCTCAGTTTATATAAGGGCGGCGGTACGTTCGTTTTGAATAGTGGAGGGTTGTTACGCTGTGAAATAGTATACTAGCTGCTATTGGTCACAATTAGTGAGCAACGCTTTCTCTTTTTACAATGCAAGAAGTTCAACTTAAGCACTTAAACAAGACTACAACTTGTAATCGTTGTAATGTTGCCTGGATTTATAAATTTTTGGACAATCCTGCTTTGTATTACATACAATGTTTTATCATTTGAGCAAAATGTCTTGGCACACTTGATGCGTCCTCACCTCAGGCCAGTGTGCTACAATTCAGCCGATTGCTCACTGTTGTGACTAAATCCTTTGGAGTTCAAAGGTTGCATGGCTTTAGGGTTTCAAATAACAATTAATGAACAATTGTAGGTCCATCACTGGACGGAATCAAAGAACAATGGGCTGTAGCAACAATTTGCTGCATAATGTATTTGGCCTACTTAGACATACTAGTGTTTGTCTTGTTTGAATGACTTAGTGTCTCGTTTGAACGACTTAGCAAAAAAAAGTATTAGTAGTAAAAGAAAAAAACTCTAATAATAATCCCAAAACATAATTTTTTCATGAATTCTTTTACTAAGTCGTTAAAATGAGATACTAAGTTGTTCAAACAAGATAAACTCAGTCTCTGGGCCCAATTTTTTTTTACTACTTCCATATACTGCAGAATAATACATACATCAATTTTGAATTGCACATACAGAATGGACATTTGGTTGACATTGTCAACAGCAAAAAACAAATATTCAGCAAAAATGCAATGATATCTGATCGCATTGAAAATTAATAACAACAGATGATTTGAACAATTTCAGAAACTGTAGATAGTAGTTTACTTTTTATTATGAACAAATTAGTCATAACATGAAAGTACTGAAAATGATAATATGCAGTTTCTTTGTGGCTTTTATCCACTACTCCTTATGCACAAACTAAATGGACATCTGATTGCAATTATCACCAGTAAACAATTGTTTGATTTGATAATCGCATCAAAAGTGATAATGTAGAAACAATATTTAAATTCAAATTCTATTGATAATACTGAAGTCTACAGAAACTGAAAATATTACACATTATTATGTGCAGTTGATGTGAGGCCTTCAGCTTTTTCTGCCTTACAGCCTGAAATGAATACACAAAATCTGACTTTTTCAGACTATTTTACACACAGTTACCCACAATATCCAAGTGAAAATAATATTATTAAAACTCAGAAAATGTATAAAAATTAAATTAGTAAAATCCCATATTTTATAGGATAAGTGAACACCCCCCAGATGAAACAACCTTTTGTTGCCTTACAGCCTGTAAACTTAAATTGTAGCCGCTGCTCTTCCTTTTCACAATAAGCTCTCCCAGCAGGCTTTGGGGCAGTTTGCTGGGACACTGTTGCAATGGTCCTGATGGGAGTTTGGCGTGTTATTTCCCTTGCAGAAATGTACAGAGCTCAACTTTAGCAGCTAGCTACAGCTCCAAACTGCGACTAAAATGGTCGCATTTGCGACCAAATATATTTATTTGCGAGTGAAATTTCTGCCAAGGTCGCCATTGGCGACAATACAAATTTACTCCCTTTGATTGTAAAATGTGCATCCTACGTGCATGTTTTATAACCAGTAGCCTATCGCTTCATTTGTTTTGTTAACGTCATTCATTTGTACATAGTCTGGCCCCCTTCCACTATGGCGAAAACTGTTCTTGACCGACCGCCAAGCCTCATTAGCCGGTTGAAACCATAGACTGTAAAAAAAATGGACGACGCCCCTTCGCTCTTTTCCATTGGTGAAAACTGAAGCCGCCAGTGTCCCGATATGGCGCTGTCATCTTGGACTTGCGTCTGCGCAGATAGCGATCTTGGGACCAGTTCTGCGCAGTAGTTATGCGCAGTAGCGAGCAGGAATTAAATCCGTAAAGCCGCAAAATCAACAGCCCCACTCCTGTGCCCCGCCCTCACTCTCCCTCGCAGAATGTGCATACAGTAATCAATCGCAAGCACACGCTGCACTGTTTTGGAAGTGGAGTCCTGCTCCTGTGAACTCTGTCTGCTCCGTTCCACTCCAACCTCATTAAAATAAGGTAAATACAAGTAGCCTACTAACCACACATTTAAACAGAGTTCAATCAAGTCCAAGTACAGTACAACCTTTGCTTGTTAAACCTAGACGATATGTTATAGCCTAACTTACATCATGTTTAACCTTAACTTAGAATAGGCCTAATACAAAAATAATTGGTAACTTCTAGCTAACGATCACCTGCTAGCTATTAACGAGGCTTGTCTTTTAGCTAACGTTAGCTAGCCCATTACATTTATTTACTAATTAAATAGCTTATAAATTTAACTTACCGAAAAAAATTCAAAGATCGATTGGAAATGCCAGAACGGTTAGCACAATCTACTGCAGAACAACCCATTATGTCCGTGTGAAATTATATCAATTATAGAAATTTAGAGATTAAATGTAAAGCTCCAATCTCCTTAGTCCTCTGAAGATCGCAAAAAAAGCCTGTTGGCGCTTCAGTGGCTCCTCGGCTCAGATAGCTGTCAATCACGACTTCACACCACCGTTTTTAGAGCATTAAATAACTAACTAAAAACCAACTTATTTTAAAAACAAACTCTTGAATTTACATTAGCGTGATACAAACTTTAGTAAATGACAGAAACCAGCTTCGGAAAAAAGATATTTGAAGGGTAATTAAATTGTTTAGTTGGTCTCGCGTCCCATTGAATAACATGGGGAGGCGGGGTTTATGACCTATACTAGGACCACTCACCAGGGGGCGATCGAGACGTTTTGGCTTCACTTTTCAGGGCTTGTGCGGCACGCTTGGTTGAAACCGGTTAACCGATTAGTTTATGCTCTATTTGAATTAACAGCCATTTCGAGCCACGCCTGCAATTTCCGCTCTGTTTGCGCCTCTTATATGCTATTGTCTATGGTTTGCAATGAGACATTTTAGTGTTTTCTGTCGGCTGCAAAGATTAGGTTGACGATAGCCTACTGACTTGCGATCTTTGCAGTAGGCTAGTGAACGCGCAAGAGAGAAATGCACATTTCCTACGGATTAGGATGTATATGTAGCCTAATCCGTAGGAAATGTGCATTTCTCTCTTGCGCGTTCACTAAAATATATATATAGCCTATAGCATATATATATATATATATATATATATATACACTTTTGGATAGTTCTGTTTAGAAACAGCTTTCTGTAGATAATAGATATATTTCAAATTTTTCAGGCCTGTGAGGCGAGTAGGCTACGATTCGATTCATGATGATATAATCTCCAGTTCATGCGTCATAGCCTTAAGTTGTGATTATTTATTCATCTGCTATATAAAAAAAATTATGTATTAAATCCAGGATAGTGCTTAATGAAAAATCTGTGTAAAAAAAATTAATTTGACTGTATATAGTTCATAAGTCGGAAGAGGAGACCCCTGTAGCTAAATCTTGTATGGTATTATGGTGCTCTGCAATCAAAGGTGTGTTACACCACCTACTGTGCTGGAGCTTTTTGTATCCGGTGGGCGATCAAGTGCAATTACTGTGCTTAAGTTTCTGAGCGTTTTAGTGTGCAGAATTGGATGCTGATTGGAATACAATATATGGCATGTCCCTTGTGTTCAACTTATAACTTGTATTTAGTCTACAACTTGTATTTGTTGTAAGTTTCATTGAGAGTTTTCTCAATGAAGTTTTCTCAATGAGTTTCTCATGCAGCTTCATGGACAGTTTTCTTGGTTGGGCTGGTGTTTGGTTTTTGGGGTTTCAGGTTGGGTATCTGAAAAAGCACTTTGTGATGACTGCTGATGTAAAAGCAACTTTTAAGTAACAGTCTTGTCCCTCCCTCAAGATACAGTTTTACTTTCAAATCTACATGTATAGTGCAGTTATTTTCATTGTGCATATTCTTGACCTAAAACACCTGTATTTCCTTTCCTCTTCTTGGTCTCTGCTGATTGATGGTTGAAGAACAAAATCGCAGGCCTCATTTTCAACCTAATCTCCCAACCATTATTTGACCTCTTCATCATGGTGCTGATCTGCCTGAGCTTGGTGACGATGATGGTGGAGACGTATGACCAGAGCCTGGTGCCGGATGAAATCCTATATTGGATCAACTTTGGGTTCATCATCGTCATTATTGAGTGTATCATCAAGCTGATTGGACTACGACGGTTCTATTTCTCTGATGGATTGAATATTGTGGATTTTCTTGTCATCATTCTCTCTGTTGTTGGTGGGTATGAATACATTACTGTATTCTTGTCATGTAGCTACTTAATTAGTTTTACAAAGATGTAACGTATTTAAAAAAAAAAATTTCATTAAAGCAATTACATTTTCTCTCCATTCCAGGTATTTTTCTGTCAGAAATCATAGAGAAATATTTTATCTCACCTATCATATTCCGTGTGATAAGACTGGCCAGGATTGGTCGGGTTCTGAGACTCACCCGAGCTACTAAAGGCATCCGGTCGATGTTGTTTGCCCTGAGGATGTCACTTCCTGCTGTCTTCAACATTGGACAGCTGCTTTTCCTTATCATGTTTGTCTTCTCTATTTTGGGAATGTTTAACTTTGCCTACGTGAAAAGGGAGGCTGGGATAGACGATATGTTCAATTTTGAAACTTTTGGCAACAGTATCATATGTCTTTTCACAATCTCAACAACAGCCGGTTGGGATAGTTTTCTCTTACCCATTCTAAACAGACCTCCAGACTGTGACCCAGTTATGGATAATCCCGGCACAGATATGCGAGGAAACTGCAGCAATCCTGTATTCAGCATTTTTTTTTTCTGCAGCTACATCACTTTATGTATCCTGCTTTGGGTCTACATGTCCATTTCTGTTGTCCTTGAGAACTTCAATGTGGCCGTGGAGGAAACCAGTGACCCACTGTGTGTGGAAGACTTTGAGATGTTCTACTAGACCTGGGAGAAGTTCGACCCTGACGCGTCACAGTTCATCTCCTACAACATTTTGTCAGTTCTGTGATCCCCAAACCAAACACAATCAAGCTGATCTCCATGGACCTCCCCTGGTCCCTGGGGACAAGATCCACTGTCTGGACATTCTTCTGGCTTTGACTAAGGAGGTGCTGGGAGAGTCGGGGGAGATGGATACCATGAAACAAAGAATTGAGACGTTCAGGATTAACAACCCCTCTAAAGTCTCATACGAGCCAATCACAACCACCCTGAGGCGAAAACAGGAAGAGGTAGCTACTGCTGTTATTCTGAAAGGGTATCGTAAGCACCTACAGAGAATAAGGTTGTCTTGCCCTCCACCCATTTCATCATCCCAGACACAGTCTGTAATTCATTGCTAAAGGATAATCTCCAGTTCATGCGTCGTAGCCTTAAATTGTGATTATTTATTCGTCTGCTATATAAAAAAAATTATGTATTAAATCCAGGATAGTGCTTAATGAAAAATCTGCGTATTTTTTTTTTATTTGACTGTATATAGTTCATAATTCGGAAGAGGAGAGACATGCACACAACAAGGTGAATAAAAGTAAGTGCATTGTTATGTGGCTCTTAAAAAAATTATGTGGCGCCTGTTTTTTCCCCCTATAGGAGCCAATGGTTCCTTAATAGATTTTTTTGTTTGGACCCCTGTAGCTAAATCTTGTATGGTATTATGGTGCTCTGCAATCAAAGGTGTGTTACACCACCTACTGTGCTGGAGCTTTTTGTATCCGGTGGGCGATCAAGTGCAATTACTGTGCTTAAGTTTCTGAGCGTTTTAGTGTGCAGAATTGGATGCTGATTGGAATACAATATATGGCATGTCCCTTGTGTTCAACTTAAGCACTTAAACAAGTCTACAACTTGTATTTGTTGTAGACTTCCCAGGCCAGCCGGCGTGTCCTAAGCTCATGACCATAGGTGAGAGTAGGAACGTAGATTGATCGGTAAATCGATAGCTTCGCCTTGCGGCTCAGCTCTTTCTTCTCCACGACAGACCGATACATCGACCGCATTACTGCAGAAGCTGCACCGATCCGTCTGTCAATCTCCCGTTCCATCCTTCCCTCACTCGTGAACAGGACCCCTAGATACTTAAACTCATCCACTTGAGGCAGGCACTCTCCACCAACCTGAAGTGGGCAGTGAAGTGATGTTAGTTATGATAACCTGGGCTGGGTTAATTGTCAATTCTCTGCAAAACATTAATCTAACCTGAGCTGAATGTTTGGGCCCATGTATTGGTGCAAACAAAGCTGTGTTAGCAGAATCCTTGCGTTATATAGTTACAGATCAATTGTCAACTTGAAATGTACAAGATAGTAATCCAAAATACTAGTAAATTGGAAATCATAGGTGTAGACTTAACCCTGTTTTGTTCTGCAAGTCCCCTTCAAAAATGTAATTACTAATTTCCTTTTTGTATTTTTATGCCTTGTTTTTGAAAATGTGGTATTCAACACAAATCGACACTTTTGGTATTCAAGAATAATTGTTTCTTCAGAGTTCTTTTTTTTTTTCCCAACAAGAAATCTGACTCAGGGTCATCTTCACTTGAACTGACATTTTTACCTGAACAAGTTTGACTGCCATAACTTTTTCTAAATAATGTACAGCATCATGCATACAAGCTAAGCCTATAATTTGTTGAATCAAAATGAAACCAAAAACATTACCTACTTTTAACATGTAGACTTTTGAAGATGCTTAATCTAAGTTTCAAACTCAGTTATATTTGAAATAACTAAGTAACACTGCTAACTAACAGTTGCCACACTCTGTGTTAACTCTGTGTTCAGACAGAAATGTCAGTTATTGAAATTACCAATCAGGTCTTAACACACTATCAAACCAATATTTGCAGAGAGCAATGAAGCCTTGTTAGAAATGCCGTCTGTTAATCACTGTGACACTAATTGCGTTTTATTTCTACTGTAATATAAATCTCATCATACCGGCCGTGCCTCTCACAGAAACTGCCTTATGTGACACAGTTTTACATTTGATTACAATTTACTTTGATATGCATAATCAAGTTCACTGCATAGCTTTGGAAATGTGCAGGAAACCATTTTTAACTGAACATTCCAATGTGTCTTCTGTTAATGTTACCAGCCAATCAGCATTCAGGATTTGAACAACCCAGGTTATATTGTGTACACTTCACCTCACCTAATGCTGTCCAGAAAATGAACACTCCTCTCACACAGTTGCATATGGGCCAATAGGCTAATGTGGAAAACAGCAGGTAGCCCAAAGACAACATACAGATAAGGAGTATCTCTTATAGTGTTATATTGTCGGGAATCATTGATTCATTCATTTATATGCTTGTCGTCAAAATATCTCCTAATAAACTTGTAGCATTTATATGCAGATATAGAGAATTATACTCTGAACCATAATACTCTCATTACATATTATGCTAACTATACTGTGATATTTACATATTTGAGATATAATCTGTATCTATATCCTCTTAATTGTTTTTCCTGAAACATATTAGTGTAGTTTATGTTAAAGATAACTGTTCTCGTCTGAGTGTGCCTTTGTACTGAGACAAGTCATCATTCTGATGTTATAGTGTTGTGTTTTCCTACTAAAGTTGTTGGTCTCGGAATGTACTCATCCTGTGGGAAGTGAACTGAATTGAAGAGTGGGCCTCATCAAGGCTATGTAACTCAAGTGTCTAATGGAAGGTCTGTGAATAATAAATTTATCTGAGGATGTATTAGTCCTTTAAATGTGTGGGTCTGCTTTATAATAGTGCAGCTTTTCCTGTATTTCCTGTATTCCCCCACAGAAAGGTGGGGGAACTGCACTATGTGATCTGAAATAAACAAGGAAATATTTTTGGGTGCCTTGGTGTTGTTTTTATCGCAGCATTACAAACATACAATGGCATTATATTTGACACACAGCCATATATATGTATATATGATATGATTATTACCTATTATTTCAGGCATTGTTATGCTCTGTAATAATAAGTACCATTTCAAAGGACGTTGGAATGAAAAAGGTTGAAACTAAAAAAAGCAGAGTCCATTCTATATGAAAATGTCATTGTTAAAGAAAAGTAATGTAAGGTTTAGGCAAGTGCCAGAATCTTGGATTTAAAAAAGCACTAAGCCAGGTCACAGCCAACCTCCCGGACACCCTGTCTAGATGAATAAAATGTATTTGCTTCACTCCATTTTTTAAATAATTGCAATCCTCTAATCGGGGACACCAGGCAGGCTCAATGATGAGAAAGAACAGCAAACCTGCTGGCTCCGTACCACGCAAGGGTGAGAGTTGAGTACCCCTGAGTGCCTCGCCCCCTTAATGTACCTGTTTCAGCAGCGGTTGTTCAGCAGAAGCTGTTGAAATCTCTGGAACATACCCATGTTGGGAAAGTCTGTTTAATTTACAGGTTTGTTTTAGTGGTTATACTGTACACCCACAGGCGTACACATGCAGTGAAAATATCAAGGAGCCAGGTAGTGACATGTAATGTGCAACTTCAGGCTTTTCTTTAGTTCTTATGTTGACATTCTGTATACATTCATGTGTTCCGGAGGTTGTGACTGGCAAGGTTGTCCAGCAGATGGCATGAGTCTATATCTCTGAAGAAAAAAACAATAAAGATTATTCTATAATAATAAGGCAAAATAATGGAAAAATAATTCCATTGTTTATTTCCCGATACAGTGATGTGTATTTTCCTTTATAGAACCACTAGAACTTAGGATTTTCCATGAAGAATGCGAAGGGATGGTCTTCCACAACCACTAAAACATGACATTTGTACCCTCGCCCACGGAACCACGTTTTGAGACGGCAAGAGTATTGCGTTACATTTCATTTGTGTACAAACATTTGAGTCCTTTGGATTAGATTCTTCCCTCACCTCTGCCCCTCACCCTTCTCTTCATTGTTAATACAATGCACATGCGGACCCTGAACACACCCTCTGTGACTGTTCCATGTGTGTCTCCCCGGTACACAGCATAGCGCGCTGTGGTAAACTCTGATTGCATTCACTCCACCAACACTACTCCAGTGCCTTTAAGAGTTCTCTCTCTTGCAGGCCAGGTCCTGTCCTCAGGGAGGGGGGGTGGGGGGTGGGCCAGAGCCTTTGGCGGAAGGGGTGTCTGGCTTCCTTCCCGAGTTCCAAGAATACAGCACATGTGAAAGGTCATGTGTTGGTAGTGAACTTAAGACAGCGAGGGACATGTGTTCCCCGTGTCTCTCTCGTTTGTAGGGTCAAGCGGGGACCACGACTAGCGTAACACTCATTCACTGTCACTGACTCATGGCCACCACGAGATCAAGACATTTAGCTGGGGTTGCTGAAGGAGGTGGTATAGGTGTGGTCTGGTGCGGTGTGTTGACTGTGACAGACCAGATAAAGGTAAACTCAAAACTACATGCTAACTGGAAGCTCATAAGGTTTATCTGAAAAGTCTAACAATCAATTTGGGTAAAAAATATTAAAGATAGAAATGTTGCCAATATCATGTTGCCCCAAAATCAAGCCCTTTTTACATCAGCAGTTGTCACAAAGTGCTTTTACAAAACACCCAGCCTGAAATCCCAAGGAGCAAACAACAACAGTGTAGCACATTTGATATGAAAAACACCCTAAGAGGGGCTGAAATTTAGGAAGAAACCATGAGAGGAATCAGGCTTGGGAGGGTGACCATTCCTCTTCTGGCTGTGCTGGGTTTACATTATAAGAGTCCAGAGTCTATAAAACCTAATCCAGGTCAAAAGCATGACCAGATGGACAAGGATAGGGACAACTGGCTCGGGGGGGGGTGGGGGGGGTGTTATCAGACTGGCAGCTGGAATCGTCAGGTATCATCTTAAATCTGCAACACAACCAGGAGGACTTTGGACAGGGGCAGCAACGAGGCATTCGAGCCTGGTACTAGGGAGGTGTGGGCCAAGACCTCATGTCCTCCTAAGTTAAAACTTTGGAGAGGGCATTCCTTAGACTTAAAAGGATAGTGTGTAGGTACTACCCAGAGTATTACACTGTTACATTCCAATGTGCACAGTGCAACTTCTCTACACCCTTTTCGAGAAAGTTCATTGAGTGCAATGGTTTTGTTTGTGTCTTCACATCGCCGAGCCAATTGATTAAACATTGATCTGGGCTGTGTATGTGCGCGTGCGTATGTGTAATTAAAAGTGTGTGTACATACAGTGCTCGCCACAGTTATTGGCACCCCTATTAAATTTGAGTATTAAAAATGCACCTTTTGGTGAATTTGCTAAAATTTTTAAACATCCTACCTTTAATTGAAGTAAATTTAATCAGGCAAAGAATCTGCCATCAGAAAATAAGATTTTCTAACCAAACAACATGTGGCACAATTATTGGCACCCTGCATTTACTACTTTGTACAACCTCCCTTTGCCAATAGAACAGCACTGAGTCTTCTCCTGTAACATCTAATAAGGTTGGAGAATACAGAGCAAGGAATCTGAGACCATTCCTTTTTACAAACTTTCTTCAGATCATTCAGGGTCCTTGGTCATCTCTTACGCACTCTCCTCTTCTGCTCAGCCCACAGGTTTTCAATGGGGTTTAGGTCAGGCGACTAAGATGGACATGGCAGAAGCTTGGTTTTGTGTTCAATGTATGTATGTTTAGGATCATTGTCCTGCTGAAAAATCTAACAAAGACGAGTTTTAGTTTCCTGGCCCGAGGTAGCCAGATTCCGATTTAAAACGTCCTAGTATTTCATGTGACACTCATTTTAGCTCAATGCAATGATAGTTGTTAAACTCAGATTTTAAATATACGAAAACATACAACTGATACGTAGATTTGTAAATTTACAATTGTGTTAATTGAAACCTTGGCACTACCCAATAACATTGGTACCATCTTTAGAGTGACAGTATTACTAACTTTGCCAGGGAATCTGCATAACAGTTCATGATGCCATGTACCCTAACAAGGTTCCCAGGGCCTTTGGAGGAAAAACAACCCCACAACACCACGGAACCTCCACCATACTTAACAGTGAGGATCATATTATTTTCGTGAAGCCATCCTTAAATCCATCCTTCTGTTTACGCCAAACTCACCTTGAGTGTGAGTTGCCAAAAAGCTACATTTTTGTTTCATCTGACAATAGCACTCGGTTCCAGTCAAAGTTCAAGTAGCGTTCAGTTACGTTTGTGGTGTAATGACAGGAACAGCATTTTTCTAACATGCCTTCCAAATAATGTGGGTAAAAAAATTCCAAATAATGTGTTGGCATGGATCTGACGTCTCATGGTAGTTTTTGGAGACTTCATAAACCCAAGATGGTACTCTCCTCTGTAAATCTCCAACAGCGATCTTTGAGGATTTTTTTGCCTCTCTTACCATCCTCATCACTGTGTGGGGGCAAAATAAACTTGGGTCCTCTTCCAGGCAAGTACGTTACAGTTCCAGTTGCTGTGAAGTATTTTTTTTTTGTATTCCCTAATGGTAGATATGGGCATTTTCAGGTGAGTAGCTATTTTTTAGTAACCATTGCCTGACTTATGAAGCTCAACACACCTTTCCCTCATTAGGTTTGTTTGTTGTCTTATCTTTCCTATATTGATGTATGAATAAGGGAATATGGCCTCTGTGTCACCTCATATTTCTATCAGGTGACACAGATTACTGCTTGAAAGTTCCTTAACACTCTGATCAATTTAAAAAAGTAAAATCTGAATGGACAATTCAGTTACATTTTGTTCATAAGAATCTCTAGGGGTGCCAATAATTGTGGCACACAGGGTTTTGTTAGGAATTATTCATTCTTGATGACAGATTATTTATACCGATAAAATTTACCTCAGTTAAAGGTTGAAAGGTTGAAATATTTCTTCTTTTTTTTCTGTGTGTTATTTAGCAAATTCACCAAAAGGAGATTTTTTTATAACCCTTTTTTACTCATCTTTATTAGGGGTGCCAACAATTGTGTTGGGTACTGTACTTGCGTGTGTGTGTGTGTACTGGGGTGGGGGGGTGAGTTAAACTTAGTGGGACCAGGAGAGCGCTAGAAGGGCTAGTCCTGTCAACACATAGTATCTCCTCAGAACCAAAGCCCCAACAGCTGCCTGGGGTGTGTGTGTGGGGGAGTGGGGGGTGGGGGGGGGGGGGGGTGAGATGTGGAGAGAGAAAAAGAAAAGGTGCAAAGGACAGGAAATGGAGAGAGTGCAATGAGGGATTAAGCAAGTTGTAGCTGGGAGGGGGAGGGACGAAGTGGGCAGGTGTAAAGGTCAGATGATCAGAAGAGAGGGTCAGCGGGGGTGTGACCTCTCAAGGATCAGCTGGGGCTCAGTCCTAGATCTCCAATGGCAATCGGGACCGGAGGTCAAACGGCCAGTGCAGGACGCAGGTGCTTCTCCCTGCAGGTGTCACCCCGTCACATGGGACGTAAACATGTCAGCCATAGAACTCCACACCGTTTTTCAACCCAACTGTCAAATTTGAATCAAAAATGTACAGTAACAGTCCCTGTCATTGTGCTGCAGCAGACCACTACAGACCGGCTATTTAGATTACAGCTTACAAATGTAACAAAAGTGTTACAGTACAAAATCCATTTTCTGATGACCCAACAGCTCAGTGTTACTCTAATTCATAAACTCTGTACAGACTGTTTGTAGCAGCCTGGGATCACTGCCGGCCAAGCAGGATGAAATTAAACCCTTCCTGAAGTGACACTGGATCAGATGGCAAAATAACTTTCATTTGTTGATAGGCAACTAACACCAGCTGCTCCCGAATCCTGGCTTCAACAACCCTACACATTCTTTTTTTTAATGGATTGTAGACATGGAAATGATTGCATTTTTTTTGTTCTCTGGAGCCACGGGAGCAGAAGAGTCTGTTTTTTAAAAACAATTTCATAGTTGTCTGAAATGACCTCATTTCAAAATGTCAGATGACAGCACTGTGCAGAAATCTATAACCCTTCCCCACATACACACACAACCCTCTACAGGACAAAATCTTGCACCTTACATATAGTATTTTGTTATTTCTTTATTCATGCACAGTCCACTGTTCCTTTTGCATAAATTGTTGCACCAACAGCCAGAACAAATTCATTGTTTGTTGTGAAACTTACTTGGCAATAAATCTCTTTCTGAGAACATTAACATAAACTGTGAGGTGTGTGGATGGTTGGGTTCAGATGCATGCAATAGAGGCCAACCTTATCAGCATAATTCAACTCTGCCCCCCCCCCTTCCTATTTTTAGAATGCGTCAGAAAAACACCTCTGTGGTGAGGTGGTTAAGGGGAACACATCCATTTGTTAATGTGGAACAACACAGAGGGCTGCCCACGGCTGTACTTCTCACACCTGACCCTTTCCCGTTCATCGATTTGCATTCGCTGTTATGGAGACACCCAGGCCCTAGGTCAGGGGTGTTCAACTCTGGCCCTCAAAGCCGGTTCCACTCCCCTCGTTCATTGTCATCCCCTGATCAGGCACATTGGAACAGAAAACCAGCAGGCTTGGGCCTACATGGGGTAAGAGTTTAATACTCCTGCCCAAGATGATTAGATAACTAGCTACCTGCTCTACCTCATGACTGATTCACCCACCGCTCCACTGGCAACCCAAGGCATCGACTGAACGGGACGATAGGGAGGGTGGATACGAAATCAGTCGTATTTCTTGCAGGGTCTCAAGGCAGGTTTTTAATGACCCCCCGTGGGAACACTCTGGAAGACAAGTGGACACGTGCCAGCAGATACCAAGGCCTGGTAGTCTGGTCACACTAAATTCCACCTCTGAACCCTGTCCTCTCAGGATTTCAAGGGCTGCTGGGAGCTCTCTGCAGCGGAAGCACTCCGACCGGCCTCTATATGGTTTTAGCACCTTCCCGCCAGTCCTGAATCTCCTCCACTTCTGTATGTCGGTATTCTATTACACCACATCCTTGCATTTTCATATTGTAGTCATTTAGCCAAAGCTCTTATCCAGACTGACTTAAGGCTAGAGCATACATTTTAAGATAGCCAAGTAGAACAACCCCATAGATCGGTGGTCTAGTAGTAAGACTACCCTGCTCAATGACGGAGTCCCCTTATCATCTCAAGGTCTCAGACAAGTTGAAGACGGACAGTGGTGACACGCCTGTCATCCCACTGCTTGTGAGGAAGAAAACAATCAAAGTGGTACATCGGGTTTGAGATGTATTCTTACGAGTATACCGTTCGGTGGGTTACATTTGATCAGGAAGTAGATGACAGGATGGGTTTCTTATATTCAGGATATCTTGTGCCACCTGGTGGCCAGTGACAGAACTGCAAGGCATATCAAAGCGAGGACACCTTTTATGAACTTGGTGATGACCCTCACAGAAACACTTCAAATGGAGGCAACAACAACTGCCAAGTAAAAAGAGAAGTATTTTTCTCAATGGATTCTATTGAATGTCTGCGCTGACGGTCAAATAAAGGGGTATGAGGGCATGGGGGCTTTCCAGTTGTACTACATACCACTCACACGGATGCTTTGGACAATGTATCATGAACATATTACAAACAAACTGTGCAAAGTATATTTGGGAATTTTGTTGCCCTATCAAGACAAGCGTTCTCTATGTTCAACCAGATAGGACAGCCGGCCCGAAACTAAAGGCTATTAGGCTCCATTAAAAGCCGCAGCATGTTAACATGATCATCACTGCCCTGCCGGCCATCCGTTCAGAGTGATGCGGGAAAACAGATCAGTTTCTGTTTTCGCCAGGAGAGGATTAGGGCAGCGCCAAGCCCGCCTTGCATCCGGCACATATCCATGTCCTGAAGCTCTGAATATGGACTTGGTTCTCACCAGACCCGTCGGAGGTAACGCAGGGGCTGTGATCTCATTACCGTCATGACTATTGACCGGGTGACCTTTGAAAGTGTCAGAATGACACTGTGCACCTAGTGGCTTGTGTTGAAGCAGTGTGTGACAGAAACTGAGTTGTGGTTCCGTTCTGGTAGAGTCGTGTTGTCAAGCACCAGCACTGCTAGGACGTGTTGCTGGTGTTAATGAGGAACATTGCCGATTGGGCAAAAGTTTGTTAATCAATGTTTCAACAGCCTATCTTTTTTTTTTTTTTATAAATCTGTTACCCTCGTTTTGAATAACCCCTCTGCATTTTCGTGATGTACAATTGTATCCGTGACACATTCTGCTCGCGGCAGCTCTCAATGTGTTTCAGAGATTTGAAGACCGCGTTGTGTCTTCCTCCTGGGCATCTGCACCAAGCCATTCAGTTTTCTTCCTCACTCACTGAACTGATAATCTCAGTTAGCTTTCACAGGCGCCCAACACTGGAGCGAGATGTGCCCACAGCACAGTCAAGGCTCGAACGTAGACTGTGGAGGACAGATTGACACAACAAAAGTGTGTCTAAGAGCTCTGTGCCACTATAAGACCAGTTCCCCCCTAATTTCCACAACCCCAGGTCAAATCTATGTGATGACTGAGGTAATGTGGAAATCGGATTGTACCAACTAGAAAAAAGATTAGTCAACTTGCAACCAAAATCCAGTGAAATGGGGATATTTTGTTGATCTTACATTGAATTCTAGTTGACAAATCAACATAGCAATTTGAACATGCTCATGTTTATGTAAACAAACCGAGTTAGTGACCACAAACAGATCAACCGGCTGAGTGTAAATTAGGTCCATTCAGTACATCCAAAACAACAGAGGCTTATGTGATATGTGTCTCATTAACCACAATTCATCAAGTACTTTTCTGTCAGGACACGTCACAGCTTCCTGAACTCATAGGACATCTGGTGCATCATACTGATGTATGTTTTCCATACAAACAGATCCTACAAAAGCTGGGAACAGGGGACAATATCATGTTCCATTGCTCTTGGTGCATTAAAACATGAGTTTTGGTTCTATATAAACAATGGCCCAAACCAACGACCACACACTCAACTGACCACCACACATTCAAGCTATACAAGTCATCCTCTGACAGTTAGGAGAAGAAAATGGGACAAGGTAATCTAGGTTTTTTGCTCAGTTCAGTGATTGTAAAATGTAGACCTAATTAATTAGATTATATAATCATTGATATGGTGTTGCCATATTTACAATATATATATATATATATATATATACATATTTTTATATATATATATATATATATATATATATATACATATATATGTATATACATATATATATATATATACATATATATATATATATACATATATATATATACATATATATATATATATATATATATATTTATATATAGCCTCAGACATCAAAAGACTACTGCCCCTTTTTCTTTCCTTTCCAAAAAAGTTGAAAAGGAAAGTTTTGAGTGAAGAACAGAAGCGTTTTGCAGTGGTCTCTTAAATTTAACCCTTCTGTTCCTCACTCAAAACCTTCCTTTTCAACTATTTTGGAAAGAAAAAGGTGCAGTGGTCTCTTAATTCTTTCCAGGAAAAAACAACAGGTCCTTCACTGGTGTCAAAAAGCGAAGGATTCCTTACAAATATCTCACCAAAATGTGACTCAACTTGTTTTATGAACTTCCTAATCGCCCATTGTTTTTCTCTTCCATCTCTTCCAGTGTTTCTGCTCATGCCAGTCTTACTGGTCGCTGGCTATCTGAGTCTAGGTGCAGCAATGGAGAATCAGCGGCTGTTTAACATTGCCGTCAACCGGGTGCAACATCTCCACCTCCTGGCTCAGAAAATGTTCAACGACTTCGTAAGACAAGGCTTAAGTCTCATTTTGACACAGCAAGTTGTTTTCTCACCCTCCTGCGCAGTGTCCTCTGTGCACATCTCCGGTGGTGGAAACATCTCTCTCCCTTTTCTTTGATTTCGCGCAGGAGGGCACTCTGCTGCCTGATGAACGCAGACAGTTGAACAAGATCTTCCTCCTGGACTTCTGTAACTCCGACTCCATTGTGAGCCCCATCGACAAGCACGAGACTCAGAAGAGTTCGGTAAGTCTGTGGCTCTCAGACGTCTCCCCGGGGGAAATCAGGCCTCTCGATGTTCAACAGACAGGGCCATAGCTAACGCGGGGAAATGTGGTTATGACTCAGGGGGCACATGGCTATGGGGGCGCCCAATGATCGTAATAATTCCAATGTCTTCTGTAAGTGAGGGGGCCCAGGCATATATCTTTTCAGGGTGCTCAGGATTCCTGGTGACTGCCCTGACTACAGAGCTAGTGGTCCTAAATCAGCTTATCATCTAATTGTCAAGCCCTTTCACTGCTTGAATCTGGTGAAATGTTCAGGGCTACGATGAAACTGAGTCGTCTGAGGGGGTCACCTGGAGAGGTTTGACAACTACTGTGGTAGGGTACCTGACTTAAACTCTTATGGTATGTCCTTGATAAAACCTGACAGCTCCCTTCTGCTTTTTACCTTCAGTAGGAGTTACGTAGCTTTAGTACAGGAAAGTGTAATTGCAGACTAAAAAATTGGACATCTCAATGTGTACAACTGATCCAATTTACCCCCCATTAAATACAATGCTCAATCGTGTTAATAGAGCATTTCAACCACTAGAATGAAACTTCGCACTGTAATATGTCTGTGGTATGTCTATGTCCACACACACACACACACACAGGTCCTGAAGCTGCTCCACATTTCCTTCCGCCTGATCGAGTCCTGGGAGTACCCTAGCCAGACGCTGACCCACACCATGTCCAACAACTTAAACCAGAACCAGATGTCTGAGAAGCTCAGCGACCTCAAAGTGGGCATCAACCTGCTGATCAAGGTAGAGAACAGACAGAGATGTTCGTCTGTGGCAAGACACTTCATTGATATTCTCGACAGCCACTGACATTAAAGATGAAATGCCCGTGATGATGTAATCACTGTACATCGTTCCCAGTTAAGAAGCATAGTTCTTTTCATTTAAAAATAAATTCTGTACATTATTGAGCATAATATTGCTGCATGCAGACATCAGAATTACAATGTGCAATGTGTGCTTTTAGACTTCTAAAAAAATATAGACACACATCCACTCCAGCATGTATCTTTCTCATTCACACATCTGCCCCAGCATGCATTGCTCTCATTCACACATAACACCCAAGCATGCATTGCTCCAATTCACACATCCACCCCAGCATGCATCTCTCATTCACACATCCACCCCAGCATGCATCTTTCTCATTCACACATCCACCCCAGCATGCATCTTTCTCATTCACACATCCACCCAAGCATGCATCGCTCTCATTCACACATCAACCCCAGCATGCATCGCTCTCATTCACACATCAACCCCAGCATGCATCACTCTCATTCACACATCCACCCCAGCATGCACCGTTCTCATTCACACATCCACCCCAGCATGCACCATTCTCATTCACACATCAACCCCAGCATGCATCTCTCTCATTCTCTTGTTCCACAGGGCAACCAGGAGGATGTACCAAGCCTGGATGACAACGACTCTCAGCAGCTGCTCCCTTATGGGAACTATTACCAGAACCTGGGAGATAACGACAACGTCAGAAGAAACTACGAGCTTCTGGCCTGCTTCAAAAAAGACATGCACAAGGTAAGGAACGAATTTAAGCAGCTTTCTATAAAATCACACTCAGATCTTCAACTCACATATTCTTTGTTTGAGACTGGTCTCTGGAAATTGTACAGTGTTGACACTATAGAGCGCCAGCTGGAATCAATTTCTGTTCTCCCCAAGGTTGAGACCTACTTGACGGTCGCCAAGTGCAGGAAGTCTCTGGAGGCCAACTGCACTCTGTAGGATGGGTCGGAGAGGCAGCCTGATACCACTGGACCAGTTTCGCAGGAAATAGATAGCATCTCGTCCTGCATGGAAAACCATTTTCAATCCATATGAAATGCTTTTCAGTGTAGTGGGTTCAGTCTAAATCCAGCAACCCGGCTCCAGGGGTTTTCAGGCACCTGCATTGTTCTCTGAAATCTACAACAACTTCACTTATTATATTCACTTTATTTCTCTGAGCTATTATTGATTTGTGGAATTCATAGATTAGTACATTCATAGAAACATTTTTTGAATGTTTTAATTAAGATATCTGATTCAAGGTGGTGCTGCAGTCAATGCATACATTTATTTTAGGTGTGGATTCACACTGACATAAAAAATAACTACTAAAATGGGCAAAATAAATGGTGGTCTCTGCATAAGCAGGCTTGAAGCTTTTGGGATGTACACTGATTAATAATCATGTCATTTTCTCTAGGTATTTTCATTCCATTACCCTATTGTTTTAAACTATGTAGTAGTGCTTCATTTTTCAATAAAGCTGTTGTTCTCTGCAATCGCTTGGCTACTATATAAGCTCTTTCTCAAAATAACATTTCCATGCACAATATGAAAATGACATTGTTAAAGAAAAGTATTGTAAGGTTTAGGCAAGTGCCAGAATCTTGGATTTAAAAAAGCACTAAGCCAGGTCACAGCCAACCTCCCGGACACCCTGTCTAGATGAATAGAATTAATTAATAATTGCAATCCTCTAATCGGGGACACCAGGCAGGCTCAATGATGAGATAGAACAGCAAACCTGCCGGCTCCGTACCACGCAAGGGTGAGAGTTGAGTACCCCTGAGTGCCTCGCCCCTTTAATGTACCTGTTTCAGCAGCGGTTGTTCAGCAGAAGCTGTTGAAATCTCTGGAAAATACCCATGTTGGGAAAGTCTGTTTAATTTACAGGTATGTTTTAGTGGTTATACTGTACACCCACAGGCGTACACATGCGGTGAAAATATAAGGTAGCCAGGTAGTGACATGTAATGTGCAACTTCAGGCTTTTCTTTAGTTCTTATGTTGACATTGGCGAGGAGCAACCACTGAGACATATAATCACCGTCTAAAACCACAGACCTTTGAGTCTGTATTCGAGTATCACGTACCAACAGTCACGAAAACAATTAACCTAGAAAAGAGAGGAGTCGGTCAACGTCTTGACAAAATGTAACCGTTCGAACGCGCCCAGTGGTTACACTGCTGTAAGTACCGCCCCGTATCGATGTGATTGGTCGTGGTGCTGCAACTAGTAGGTAATAATGAATCGAGGTATTAGCGCGGGATAAAAGAGCTCATGTGCGGAAGTCGAGTTGTGCGAGAAAATGTGAACTTCTTATGATTGTAGGATGTATTTGGATGTAATGCTACTTATATTTGAAGCTATACCATGCAACACAGCTTGGCGGAAGAGAGATAGTAGCCACTAATTTTGCTACTGTAACCAGAATTCACTTCCGCAATGGACATCGAGGTGGACATAATAGAGTTTAGAGTACCCACTGAAAAAAACAAAACACTGTTTGTCTGGGACATACAGCCCACGTTTTCAGAAGCATTTATTTACGTAAGTCAGACTTTTATTTTTTTTTAACCATTATTCTTTTGGGGGGTATTGTAGTCTACTTAAGTTAATTTAGTTTATGCATTGTTTTAATTTAGTTTGCCATTACGTTTACATCACTGTAGGTCCACTGCTTACAGTGACCTCAGAAGTCCTACGTTTTTTGTAGGCATTTCATAAATTACATTATCAGAATTACCTTTATCCTCTAAGTTCATGTATTTATAATGAACATTTTACTTGGTGCAAATGTGCTGCTGTTAGACAACACGAGAAGAGTATAGTGAGCATATGAGATCAAAGTGAGTTGTCAGTAAGAGTTGGTGGGGTGGAGGCGAGGCGAGGGGAGGGGGGGGGGATACAACTCCTCAATATGAAAAGATGATAAAGTAGCCATAGGCATATCGTTTATAGTTATTGTCACTGATTGGAATTTAAATATTATACTGTGTCATTTGAAAGGAATCCATCTGGAATATATTCTGTAAATTTGGGCCTCTGTACCTGGTGAAGGTGTGTCCGAATGCTTCTGTGGCTGAACCAGGGTTCTATGCCCTGGTGAAGTACTTCTCTGCAGCACAGGCATCTAAAGCACAGAGAGCCACCCACGGAAGAGGGTTTTTCCAGAGTTTTCCCTTGAAGGTAACTTTGAAACGATGTAGGCTGTTGTAACATTTTGTTTGTATAGATTTTATGACTAATTGCAAATGTCAATTCTGAAGAAATGTCATATTTGCAAGATGATTGTTTTAAAGTTCTAATATTTCCTATAAGCACATTTATTTTGTGACATTGTAATTGTGTGTTTAGCCAAGTGTTTTTCCCCTTTGACCACAACATTAAGGCTTAAACAGTAAGCGTGACTAATTACACATTCCAAACCTTGTCCACTAGATGGCGATCGATCTCTCCAGTGAATACCAATATCTCATCTCGCCAAAGGTTCCTGCTCTGCTGCACTTTTGGTCCTAAAGGCTAATCACCATGGTGTTCCTGATTCATACCCAGCTATTACTGAAATCCAGAATGTTTTTCTTGATTTGTTTTCCAGGTGAAGCTGAGCACAAAGCAATACCCTCACTTCCTCCCCAAGGCCAAGCCACTGAGCCATAGCAAGTGTCAGGACCTATCTAATCACTATCTCGGCTTCAATGGATGGAGTACCCATATAGTCACAGTAAGCAGCAGAGCACAGGGGTTTGTCTCTTAAGTTCCACTGCAATAATACAAAAAGTACTAAATGTCTGCCTGGAAACTGTTGAGCAAGGCACTTAACCCAAATAGCTCCAGGGTTGCTGGTGTCTGGCTGTGACTCCACTCTCTGAGGGGTGTCTTGAGGACACCAGGGGTGTAATTCTGGACGACAGGGTAGCCTAGTAGTTAAAGCATCTGCCACAGCAAATCCCAAGCCGGCATTAACTATCTATCGTTCGTCCCTGGAGCAATGCATTTAATCCGTATTGCTCCTAGGTTATTGGTGAAAATGAGTTTTCTCAATCAAAGATATCTCATAAAAATATGGATCAAACACATTAGCACAAGTATAGACACCCGCCTAATTTCTATTGTGGTGGTGTGTTCACTGTTCTAGAATATTTTTTTTGTGAGCTATGTGCGATCTGAATAGAATTGTGACCAGTGTGAATGAATTAACACTCCCAAGGAATTTAAACCACTCAAAATATCCTGTGAAGTGAACGGAATTGAGAGTTTCTGTTTGCTTGAAGTCTGTAGACCAGTTCCCTTTTTCAGTGCACAGCAAACACAAAGCTTTCCTGGTTTGCTTGTCATTTGTTCCGCGCTATGCGCTGGGTTACCGCCAAACTATTTCTGTCATCCCATCACATTGGTGCCAATATTAGAGACAAATATGTGTGTGGAAAAGGGGTGTGGTTTTGTGGACATTGATTAGCAATTGTTGAGTTTTCACAGAAATCCAAAAATACAGTTGCTAGTGAAAGTCCCTTGAACAGACTCCCTTGGTTGCTTTGAGGTTAAATCTAAGGAAGAATGACTTTTTTATTCTTCTGGATCTTACCACACATTTAGAATTTAACAATACAATTTTTTGGGAACTAATGAATAACAAATTAAAAACTTGATATGTCTTGATTGCGTTAAGTCTTTACACCCCCAGAATGAATAGCTTTGCACCACTCTATGGACAACATATATGAATGTATTCATCAAAATGGCTAAAGGTCTGTTCATTTGTGTGGAGTAATTGATTTTATATTCAATGTAAAAAAAAAAAAAAAAAAAAAAAAAAGAATTAGCAAATCCAAGATAGTAGTACTAGACCACTCAGGATCACTCAGCACCTCTTCAAAACCATTTGTTCTGACTCTGGCATTATAATTATATCAAAATGTTAGAAGACATTTGTTAGGTAGTTTGGTCTAACCAGTATAGAATAAGCAGATTATGTAAATGTTCAGATTTTAAATCAGTGATATTTCTCCTTCAGCTGAAAGATTTGGCCATGATAAATGTACATTGAAGTCATTTCACTGACACTGATTTTCTTCCTGGACCCATGTAGGAATTGAAGTGGCGCTTTTGAGCCGACAAGGGTCCCAGAATAGCCAACAAGGGTCCCTGAATGTTTTGTACTTACATCATGTATATGGTGATTCTTCTGGATTATGCACGTATAAACAACATGTTACACATCCAGCCCTGAATGTGAGGATAGAAAATGATTCTGCCAATTGAAAGTTCTAGACTGTGTCTTTAAGATAATGATTTAGACCTTGGTTCTTTTTAGGACTGTTTTTTGTGTTTCCAAACCAACATGGCATTAGTTATGAATGAGTAATCCCTGTAGAGTTGCAAATTGCCAAGATACATGTTGTACCCTATACTTGGCCGCAATGTCAAGGAGGAAATAAAAAAACGGGTGCGTACATGCAGTATGTTTTGGCTCCTCCATATTTAACCAGCAAATTACCCAATTCATTAGATCATTTTCGGTTAGTTTTACCATTTCATTTAAGGTAAAATTGCATTTCAGAACCATGCTTCTCTGCTTTAGGAGAATGTTTTTGACCACTGATTTTAATCCAGACTTTTTAGAGGATCCATATTACCGTTTTCTTTTTTCTATGGCATATTATTGTGAAATATCCTCCTAGAAATCTATTTAAAATATATATATTTTTTTTTTGCAGTGGGCCAAAAACAAAATATTAGCGATGTGCATTCTTCATCAGAGGTTGAACCTAATTGAGAATCCCTCACACATCTTCAGTCTCAACTCAAATGTTAATCCATGTGTGCTGTAGGGAATGTTGACTGTTCCGTTTGTATTGTGACCAAAGCCGCCTTTTTCCTCGGGCAGCTGAAGGACATTTCCAACTGTGATGATGCCGCCCGGCTGTCCACCACGCCTGCTGACCCCCAGGAGACGACACTCAAGTACGGCTGCATTGTGGAGGTGACTTTCCCACGCCATGGGCTGAGCTGCCGAGGGGTCGGCGTGGCGGAGGAGATGGTGAAGAGCACTGGTGAGTTTAGGCAGGCCAGCCACGGTGTCTACTGGCCTGTTGTTTCTGAAAAATGTTTGTAATTGCATTTAAATGGATACTTCATGGTTTTGAGAGAATTTTGTGCAGTGACTAATAATGGTCAGCATCTCCATTGATAGGACGTTGTTGTTGTTTGCCCCAGCTCCAGACATTGTCCTGCCAAAACGAGGAAAACTCCAGAGATGGGCCAGGGACAAGGCCGTGGTGGACGCTTTTGAGAAGGTGTTGCTGCTGGTTTTGGGTGAGTTATTTCCTCTGAGCATATGTTGCTGCTGGTTTTGAAGTTCTTAATAAAATGTGTCTTCCAGGTAATGGGAAGGTTGTTGTTGAATGCCGGGTGGAACGGGATGATATCCTACAAGATGAGGATCTGGAGGGCCTTGTAAAGGTATCACACTGCAGTCTTACACCAAGTACACTCCACGTTAGATCATCCCCCGATTTGTGCAGTTCTGTATTTGCATAAGAAATCTATTCCCTGTGCCATGGATATAAGTATTAATCACCCACCCTTCTACTTCACATTTTGTTGCATTACACAAAGACCAAAAGTGTTTGTTCATAAATTATTGATCCACAAAATATATTCCATCATTTCCGTAAGTGAAAGGAATTTTCTCCAAATGAATTAATGCGGGAAATCACTAAAATGTCATTGTCACATTAGTATTAATTTCACCCTTTTATTTTAGGCATGATGTAAAAGAGCCAGGGATTGACATTATTTTATTGAACATCTCTATGGTCCTTCAGTACTGAATTCCAAGAACAGATATCAACTATAAAAGAACATATAAATATTTTTAAGCCTCATATATAAGGCAGTTAATACTGATGTTGTGAATGGCATATAAAAGATTCTGTTTTTCTTCTGAACTGGGCTGACACAGGACAAGATGCATACTGTTAAGGTGTCAATGTAAGGTCATTGGTGACATTCAAACTGGTGTTAATCCCCTGTGATAGGAGAAAATAGTGCGAAAACAGTGCGAAAAGAACAAAGATTCCAAAATGTCTGGAATTCTGCTAGGCTCTACAGTTAGTCAGGAATGAAAATTCAAAGGAATACACTTTCTTACATGAAATGCCAAGTTCGCTTGGGCCAAATCCAAACATGGTAGTGGCTGCATCGTGGTTGGGTATGCTTGGAATTGGTGTCTATCAGAATACAAAGAAAGACCTGCTTTAATCTACTTTAAACCAGTCACTGTTTGAGGCCTTCTCCTCTCAGATGGTCAATAACCATCAGCAAGACCAACCTAAACTGGATGCTTTACAGGAAGGCAGGAAATATTCCTAAGTGGTCAAGTTACATTTTTCTATACATACTTGAAACTGTATCATACAATTTTTAAATAGCTGTCTAGCCACAATCCAGGCAACCTTACTGGGTTTGGAGAACTTAGGAAAGAATAATGGGCCGCTATTGCACAATATAGTGTTCAGGGCTCGACGTGACTTACCCATGAAGACTCAAAGCTGTAATCACTGCCAAAGATGTCCCAATCCAGGCATGCCTTGACTGCTGCTTCTTACTGGTTTGGCTTCATACCTGTGCCGTAAAGTCCCCACAGCCCGGTCACCCCTGTGGAAGGGCAGTTCCAATTCAGGCCGGTCCAAACTCTCGGTCTGTCCTAACACCCAGATGTTGGGGCACCTGCTTCCCCATGATGCTGGGAGAGCCCAAACATTTTTTCAAGCAACTGTAAATTGTTCTGGGGGAAAAAGTGTATTTAGAATTACTTAAATGTTTATATGAATACTTATCAAGGTATGTTATTGTTTTGTTTTCTTAAAAATGTCTAAAGTGTCATTTGTTTTTTATAAGATATTCATTTTGAGATGTTTTTGTACTAATATTTTCAACCAAATCACTTTCAACACCACTTTGTCACAAAACAAAATGAGGAGAGACACTAATTTAGAATTTTTAAGGATTTAACATTCTTCTTATTTCCATGCCAGGTGAATGACATCCCCTGGAGCCAATTTGACCCTGAGGGCCAGGAAGAGGATGAGGCTATTCTGTGGGACCTCAGTGTCAATATGTGACATTTACCTGCAGACATTCACTGGTGTTCAGGTGTCACAGAAAAACTGACCATTACCTCTTCATTTCACTGGAAAAAAACTCATGTCATTCCGGAAGATACATTTGGTGAACTTGTTTTACATTTTGACCAACTGCATGAAAATTGCTCTTGAAAATGTTTTAAATGCTATGAACTGTGGACAGTAATTTTATTGATGCATAAAGTTATTTTCTTAAGCTATGAAGAGTTTCTCTTTGAAAAAGTCAAGTGTTTTCGTTCTGTGGTAAAATGTCCCAGAAGTCCCTTTAGAGGGTTGAGTTTGTGATGAGGCAGCGTAACAGTCATAGTCTGCCAGCCGGCACTTCGAGTTGGCTTGCTCTACTGTGTGAGTGCGCGTGTCTGCGGTCACCAAGGGGAGTCCTACACCGCTGGCACGGTGTGCATGCCAGCTTCCTCAAACCTTTGCCAGTCCCGCCAGTGCTATTTATGGCATTCCAGTAGATTGTCATATCAAAACGAATGACAGGGAGTTTTCCTCTTGTTTTCGATTTCATTAGTTTTCTGTGTTTCCGTTTTCTAAAGTAAAACATCTGAATGGATACCGATCTTTATCGTAGTTTGGTCCATCTGTCTCATGAATGTGTAGATGTTTGTCAGAACTCTACAATGCCAAAAATGTGTTTTCCCTTCTCAGTCTTTGTAACCAAATGTTGTGAATCCTTCGATTAAACATTTATGAATATATTATTTCTTATTAACCTTTATTCATACAACAAGCTGTCTTGGCAATCTAGTCCAGTGGTGCAGGACAGAGAAAGTTTCCTAGGTTATCTTATGTAGATTCTTAACAGCTTTTTAGCTGGGTATTCTGGCTAATGTTAAATAATGTGTGGTTCACAATAGCCTACCCTGCCCATGGTATGACTAACCAAAAAACACTTGTGTTCATGGACTAGGCTAGTGGTGCCGGACATCAATGTTTGAGTAGCACCTAGTTAGCCATAATAGTGAAACAAATTTCTACAAAATTAAAGTCCTCTATGCTTCTTGAATGTATAGTTTACATGTTAGGGAGAAATATAGCCCAAAACTAGCCTGTATTAACCTGTGTATTTCTCCAATAAGGCACAAGGGGGTGAGATGTATGGCCCAAATAATGCAGTTAAAAGCTGTTCTGTGATGCATTGTGCCTAAGAGTGCCTGGACACATCTCTCCCGAGATGCCTAATTGCTCTTATAAACTGGATACTGTAGGGAAATTTTCATTAAGTGTTATTTCACATTAACCTGATGAAGAGTAGACATAACGTCTCATGTGATCACTTGCATATTAATTGAGTGTTAATTGATAAAACATTTAACCACGTCACATATTGTTTTCCCAAACAGTTTAATTGTTAAGAGAGAGTGGTGAACTATTGTTCCCATGGTCAGTGTAATGAGTGGTTCTTGTTATCTCATATTGAGGACAGAAGGACCTATAGCTTGTCCTTGACTGTCTTGGCAAAATCTTTGGAGGATGAGTGAGCCCATAAATAAGGAAATCTTTCCATTTGAGAGAATATGCTGAGTCTTGATGAGTAGTGGCAGGGGGAGCGAATCCCAGAGGGTTGGGAAAAACATTGATGGAAGATTCGAGAAGGATCCATCCAGACATTTGCATAATGGGAGGACCTAATATCATTGTATAACCATACTGTATAAAAATTTGTATTTGGAAGTCGGTTGTTCTGCAGACTAACATGGCTTGGTTGCTCTGCAGATCAGCACGGCTTTATGACGTCAATAAAGTCTACTTTTGGATTCGAAGGCTCCTGAGTCTTTGCATCTTTTTTTGTCTGGAAATCTGAAGTGTTTTCCATGACAATACCAACACTAGTTAGTTGTACTATGTCGTTAGTAGTACTGTGCCCAGGTCTAAAACCATTTTTGAAATCAAATTGCAATTTCCTGATAAAAATAAACTTTACCTGTTTAACTACCAATGCCTCCAGGTTTTTATCAAGGTATGACAAGTTAGAGATGGGGTGATGGTTTAATTAAAGACCTATTTTTTCAGAGAGACCATATGTCAGGGGTTATCAGCCCAGGTTCATAATACTGGATAAATGACCCCAGACGGAACAGACTGACCCCAAACCTCTGGCACATGTAGTATTATTGTATTAGTTTACAGAGTAGACACTGAGGACTGAGAAAGAGGGCGTTCCAGGTACACTGGCCTAGAGAGAATCCCGGAGAAGGCCAGTCAGACAGGACTTAACTCCACCCACTTTGCTAAGCACCGGCCCAGACCACCAGAAGGAAGAGGTTGGGTACAGCCCACGGGTACAGGGTTCTATCCCATTACTCGCGCCCCCAGGTACACAAAGCCAGACAGAAAGATGTATCTGTGACTCAACCCGGTTATGATGAGTGTGGTGAAATGCCTGACGTGACGTGATGCATCCCCTCAGGGATGGCACGGGCAGTGTGAGTAAGTCAGTGACTAATCCCTTTATTGCAGAGAGGATATCCCAGTGGAGAGGGGAAGCCCAGCAGGCAGAGACGGCGAGGGTGGTTCGTTGATTCATTGCCTTGGTGTTCACACCCCTGGACCAGACAACACTCAATCATAGGCCCTAGTGAAGAGGTGAGTCTTCAGCTAGGAATTGAAGATGGGAGAAAGTCCTGCCTCCATTAGTTTTTTTGAACTAACAACAGGAAGATGGCCTGCATCTCAAATGTTCCTGTCCCCAAGGCTTCAAAATGTCCTCAAAGTATCATCCGATCACCACAATGCTTCTGTAAACATCTTGAAAGAGTGTTCAGGTGACTAATTAGGCAAAAGTGAAGTATTTTACAACGGTTGTGGATATTCTCAACAAGTTTGAGCTAATGGGTCGGGTGGTAAGACTGGAGCCATTTCTCAGAATAAAGAAAATCCAGGGCCGCATACAGTGAACTCGGAAATTATGACTCTTTAACTTTGCCAAATATTGTTACCTTACTTTCTTATTTTAAAATAGGAACTACACATTTTGCTCATCAGTCTATACACGATACCCCATAATGATCAAGCGTAATATACATTTTTGTGGATCATTGCTACACAGCCATTTTCAGGTATCTTCCGATATGTTTGTTCAGGTTCAGGACTGTGCCACTCAAGGACATTCACAGACTTGTCCTGGAGCCATTCCTGTGTTGCCTTGGTTGTGTTCTTAAGGTCAGTGTCCTGTTGGAAAGTGAACCCTCACCCCAGTCTGAGGTCCTGAGTGCACTGAAGCAGGTTTTCATCAAAGACCTCTCTGTACTTCGCTCTGTTCATCTTTCTCAATTCAAACTAGTCTCCCAGTCCTTGCCATAGAAAAACATCCCCATAGAAAAACATGGTATTGGCCAGGTGTTGAGTGGTGCCTGGTTTTTGACAGTTAAGACACTTGTCATTTAGGCTAAAGAATTCAGTCTTGGTATTATCAGTTTCTCATGTCTGAAAGTCCTTTAGATGCCTTTTTGCAAACTCCAAGCGGGCGGTCATGTCTTTTACAAAGAAGCAACTACTCTATGAAAAAGGCCAAATTGGTGAAGTGCTACAAAGAGGGTTGTCCTTCTGGAAGGTCCTCCCATCTTCACACAGTTCAGACAAGTCTGGTGCTCTGATAGAATGACCACTTCCCTAACAAAAGACCTTCTTTCGCTGAGGCAGACAACTCTAGTCAGAGTGTTGGTGGTTCCAAACCTCTTCCATCTGAGAATGACAGAGACCACACTGTGCTTTGGGACCCTTGCTCCAAACATGTTTTGGTACCAGATCAGTCTTTTGACATAACCCTGTCTTGAAACTGTACGGACAATTCCTTTTTTAACCTAATGGCTTGTTTTTTTTTGCGCTGACATAGTCTGTCAATTGTTGGACTGTACAGCTGTGTGCCTTTCCAAATGATGACCAATCAATGACATTTACCATAGGTGGACTGTTAAACCACTCAAGGGTGATCAGGATGGATGCAGGATGCACCTGAGTTCAGGTTTGAGTGTCATAGCAAATGGTTATGTAATGTAAATCTGATATTTCTGGTGGGGTTTATTTTGTGTAGATTGATGAGGAAAAATAAGTCTGAAGTAAAGAAAAATTGGAAGGCAGTAAGTACATTTTACAAGAAGACATTTGTTCTCCCAAAACAATGTGTAATGAGGGCTTATTACAACAAGTTAGATTTTGCCTATTTTTGCTCTAGCAATATTTTTGGGTTTGTGTAAGGTATAATTATTATACACAAAAAGAGTAGAGTTATATTAGATACACTAGAAGTGGTCAAAAACCATGGAACTGTAATGAAATGCTGGTATGCATACTCCCTTCAACTCAAGGCTTAAATCTTTTGATAAGACTTTGTGACCTTGCCAGAGAGCACAAAGAAGTCGTGCAAAATAACTGGGCCTGGAGCAATCTACTTAAATTAATGGGTTAACTTTGAGAGGAAGTGAATGACTTCAGGCACTCTAGTGAAGTTTTCTTTCGGTGAAAAATCTCTCTAGGTAAATTTTCATGCAATAAGAAATAAAGTAATCTTGCAGTAAGTAGTAATCGAAATGAGGATGGCACCAAAATTATGAATTGGGATGGAAAGCTCTCATCTACTTTCACTGAAGTTTACACTTATCTATGTTTTGGTCCGCATAGACCCTAATTTTCCCCACTCTCAACTATAATGAGGGATCCCATGGAGAGGGTAACCAGGCCACCAGGAATCAGCCGGCAAAGTGAAAGATCTGTGGTTGCGTCCCAGGGCACTTAGCCTTAAAATATCTTCCCGGTTGTTGCTGCAAATGAGAATGTGTTGTCATTCCACCTGCCTTAAGAAAGTGGGGGAAAAGGTGAAATGGTGATGCAGAGTGGAGGCTATGGATGTCTACCTAGAACCAATGGGTAGTGGTGTCTGCAGTGTTGGCTGGTTTATTTCCCAAGTTCAGACTAGTAGTCACTTGGCAGTTCACTGTTCCTTTGAAGTACTAGTTCTGCTAAGTAAAAACAAATGCCACACATTCAGTGGACGTTCTGACTGGGTGTCTATAATTAGACATATGATTCTGAGTAATACTTGACCTGTGTAAAGTAACTCAACTAATAGAGACAGTGGTTTACAAAACTAGATGCTATTAAAGGTTTTTCCTTAATCTACTATCAACAGTGTACATTTAAGAGTTCTAATGATGGACCTGTGGTGGTAGGTTCTTTCAAGAACTCTTTAAGTTTTTGGGTTACGTTCTATGACAAATAAAATGTTTCCCATTAAGTACTTAAAGGGGTCTGCCAAAGTTTCAATATAAAGGATCATGCAATAATCTTTTCTGTTTACTGTAACCACAAATTTCTCTTGAGTTATAAATTCAAATTGCTTTTACATAAAACGTAATTGAAAAATTTATGTTTACCCTAATATATTATAAATACAGTAGTTATTGCAGTTTTTATGGTCGATTTGGTACTATTATCATGATATTATATTTTTATTCTTAGTACAAAACTCCAAACTGATAACCCATAAATCTTGCATTCAGAAAAACGGGTTTTTCCTTTAATTGGTTTTGTAAGCATGTTTCACAACAAGACCTTTTTTGAAGCCGACATCTACAGTCATTAATGCTTTGCAACATTTTTTGCATCTTGTCCACATCACAGTGAGTTTTTCTTTAATATTTGAGCACTGCAGGAAAAATGTTTTGGCATTTCAAATCCAAACCTGATCATGCGCTGTGCACAGGGTCCACAGGGTATGGCATGGCATTTCAAAACGATTGGATAGCCTTCCTTTTTCAGGATCCCCTTTACCCTGTTCAAATCTCTCGCTTTACCACCACCAAAACACCCCCTCTACTATGCTTGACTTGTGGCGTCAAGCTCTCCTTCAGCATGTTTTCATTTGGTCTTTGATCATTTGCCAGACTACATAATTGGAGCTGGCCAAGAAGTGCTAATGTCTCTTACTGAGTGAGGGACTGAGTGACTGAATAAATGGCTGGCTGAGTACCCTTTGTTAAATAGCGTAGTGATTAGAGACGCGGACTGCCAAACAACAGGTCCCGTGTTCAAATCTCTTCACAATCAAAACAAACTATGCATTAAGATTTGTTCTGGATAGACAAAAACTTGGCTGGCTACAACCTTCAGTTGCTACATTATAGTAAGCCTAAAATAAAACTTTACGGTTGTTTTACGATTATTTCTGGTGGATCTTCGAAGTACGCATCCGTGCATGCTTTTTGGGGTAAAATAGGCTACATCACAAAAGAGTAGGTGTTTGCAGGATTCTCTCTGCTTTTCGCTTGACATGTTTTTCAGTTATCGTCACCTAAATTGATAGTCATTGTATCAATGTCATTCACGAATGAAAGAAAAATGTACGTTGTTGTGTTGTGAAATGAAATAGCTTTGCCAGTGTGAAGTTAATCTTCAGTCTTGCTAGCCATTGCTCGATTCTTATGACTATACCAAGTAGTAAGTTAGTAGATACTAGTAAGCCTTTTACTGGCTAATAAGCTGTTAAAACGGCCAGTGGAAAGCCATACCATTCATAGATAATATTTATGATGGAGGTAAATTTAATAAGAAACATTAGTCAGCTTAACACAATGCTTAATGGTGTCTAGCGAAATAAAAAATCTACACTGTATTTCTGATTTGATGTTATTTGAAAGAACAAAATAGGTTATTTTCTTTCAACAACAAGGACATTTCAAAGTGACCCCAACTTTTTGAACAGTAGTGTATGTACAGTATATTAACCAGAGGGTGGAGTAATGGTCAATTAGGAACAATGCGGATAGTGACAATTATAGGTATTTTAACAATGGAGAAGAAAATCCTTTTCATGAACATGATGTATTTCAGTGTGAAACATATCTTTCTAGATGACTCCCCAAAGTTCGATCTTGTTTGTTGTACATAGTTAAATAACAGATGTGCTTAGAGTTTGGAGCAATGGGCTTTATTAATGATCTGTTGTGTTTTTTGTACTACGAGTGGTATAATAACGACAGGTTGTGTGACTAGTACCAAACAACGAAACAAAATGGACTTAATGTGATTAGCAATATTCAGCCAAATGTCGACATTCTGCCCTAATTCAGACCCTTCTTTAAATCCTTGTGTCATTTTCTACTCCTATGGTTTTGTTCTTGAACCGATCCACAACAGCATTTATGTTTCTCATGAAGGTCCTGAGTAATCCTCCTCCCATGTGTCAGATAAGATATTTTTGAGTTACCCAGAGGTGCTAATTAAACAGACCTATGACATTTAATGTGTTTCTGTGCAGTGAATCATTACACTTCGTTCCATGACATCCCTTGATTAACTGTGATGTTTGCATATAGCTAAGTGTTCAAACTTGAGTAAGTGAATCATATTATTCAGCCCTGTGTATCTATGTCGGTTTACATAATGAGTGGTACAGGGTGTGTCCTGTTTATCCCCCTGTCTCGATTAGACATAAATCCTCAGGATCATCTGATTCTCACTGAGCTCATTTGGCATTTAGTCAAACCTCACCATTTAGACATGAGCAAACTACACCTGGCCCTAACCTGAAATGAACCCAAAATGGCTATAAGCAATTCAAATAGTGTTTCTAATATATTTTATTGTTATTAATTAGAAGGGAAGCATTCTGACAACGCAAAGTTACAATTTAATTAATAGATGTCCTTTCTGTGCAAACAAATGTCAAAAAAACCTGGATCAATTGTAGTCCACTTATAAAAAATGTATACAGGGTCATCCTTTTCCCTTCTGCAGATCTGACCACAACTAAAATTTTCTGCGGAGGCCAGAGGGAATACCAGGGCACATTATATTATACTGGTGTTTTCACAAAGGTCTTCAACCTCTTCATGAAGAAAATGTAGGTGAGAATGTTGTGCATCAACAACACCTCTGTTCAACACCATAACACCTTCTAAGCTGATCATTAAGCTCAGGACCCTGGGACTTAAGGTTAATGATTAAATTATGAATGTACATTTGCATGAACATTAATAATTAGCATAAATTTAACCAGAAACAGTAACTAACCATTCAAACTAGAGACACAAATGTAACTTGTTTTCACATATTTAGCCTATCCCAACTTCAAATCCTTAAAAAACATTAACTTTAACAATATACGTTTGTGAAAATGTATCATTATTAACCCACTAGTAGTAACTATGTAAATGGTTCAAGAAAGGAACACCAAACCAACTTCGTTTCATATTCCTAAGCTGTACCAATTTAAAAGTTTTGATGAAGTCTATCAACAATTACTTTTCATTTGTGTAAAAGGGCATTGGGGAGGACACCAAGGTCACAACTGTGACCCCAAAGTCTGATGCCCTTGATGCTTCTCGGAAACAGAGACTCAGGAGCCTGAGGGGCGCAGAGCCTGCCGGAGTACAGAATGCCCGCCCTCAATCACCCAAACAGACCCTGTGAAGCCGCCCCAGAGGTGATGCCCACTCCTGTCCTTTTTGGCTTTGATTTACTCTCCAGTTCCTCGTCTTATGTTGTCAATAAAACTGCACTCGGGGACCTGAACAAGTGCACTGTGTCCATTCCTTTTGTCTCTCTCCTTTAAAACACATTTGCGTATATTCACCTGCTAACAATTACTCTTTGGATTGAGACAGAGACACCAAACCAACTTTTAGAATATTTCACATGTTCAGGTTACCCCATGCACTTTAAAACTTTTAAAGCATTTTCAACTAATACAAGTTAACAAGCACAATAGTTACTTCTGAGAACATATCACATTTTGTTCATTTAAGTTAAATCATTCTACACTTAAAAGTTACATCTGACATACAGATTGGGCCGGACATATTTGACCATTTTTCAAATTTTGGCTGCTTCTGTCTTCATCACCAAACACTAGTGACCCACGCCATCACACTGCCTCCAGCATGTTTTACATGAACGATTTGCACCTTGTAATGAACCCTTTGTATTTGCTCTCATTAAGTATTCTCTTCATGTTAGACTGGGATAATGATATGCCTACCTCCTAGAGAGTGTTCTTCACTTGGCTGGTTATTTTGAAGGTTTTTCTTTATCATGGAAAGGATCCTACGATCATCCACCACTTGTCTTCTGTGGACATCCAGGCCTATTTGTGTTGCAGAGCTCACCAGTGTGTTATTTTATTCTCAGAATGTACCAAACTGTTGATTTAGCTTCTCCTAAAGTTCTTGCTATCTCTCTGATGGCATTTTCTTTTTTTGCAGCCTAAGGATGGTCTGTTTCACTTGCATTGAGAGCTCCTTTGGCCGCATGTTGTGGGTTCACAGCAACAGCTTCCAAATGCAAACGCCACATCTGGAATCAACTCCAGATCTTTTACCTGCTTAAATGATGAAGAAATAACTAATAGCACACACCTGTCCATAAAACTGCTTTTGAGTCAATTATCCAATTATTTTCGGTTCTTTGAAAAAGAGGTGGCTACACCTTAAAGATATGTAATCCCTAAACCCTTCCTCCAAAAGAAGTAGAATTTTGAATGGCAACAAAGCAATATTAAATGCATAGATATTTTTATTTAACTACATTAAATGTATGGAAATAAACACAATTTGAAAATGGACATGGACAAAATAAATAATTGCAATGAATAAATAAATTAAATAAGTTACAAAATATATCTTTTATATTGCCGTTTGACATCTCATAGTTCAAATTCATGTTCTGTTTTGCCTCAGAAGGCAATCCGAGTTCTTTGTTAGAATGAATATTAGGGTCTCCAGCACCTGTTTTCGGACCACTTCCCAGGCGCAGTAACTAAACTTCTGTGGAGCAAAATTAAACTTAAAACAACATAGGATACTAGTATTGTCTAACATGAGATATTATCAAAACAGCAATTAAAGCTTATACCTTTTCTTTTAGGGCTGCTTCAATGTTACCGAAGTATGTCTTCAGGGCCGCTGCTCTGACTGGATAATCGCTTGTTTCCACACTTTCCATCTTAAAATAAGAACGAGTTGGTTAAAATGAATCGGTTAACATGAATACAAATGTCTCTATACCACAAGCTGTGATGCTACATAGGCTTTTTAACCTGTAAGCATATCCACTTACACAGTTGCTATGGTCAATCTGAGTGTAGATTATGTTCTGAAAATTATCCAACTTCTGTTGGTCCCACTTGGTTGGCAAGTCCTCCGCTCCAAACAATAATTCGATGTTCTTCAATGTCTCATAAATTGCCTTAGCACCGCTGCCGCTCAACTAAAACGGAAAACAGGAATGATTTTTAATGTAACAAATGTGTGAAATCGTATTTTGTATTTCTATAGCTTTAAAAAAATACCTGTTAGGCTTCTACACTATAAAATCCGCACTTCCACTTACCGTTGGTGTGCTGGAAGTTGCGTAAGCGGGGGCTGGAAATGTAATATTTACTTTACCCTGCAGGCACTCCAAAGGGAAATGGCCTCCCTTAAAGAAATAAAAATGCTTGTCATTTTGAGCAATTCAGCTAATAAACATAATTAGATAATATATCTAAAGTCAAAAGAGATATTAATTAATATATGCGAACCATGTCTCTCAGCAGGTCTTTTGCGCTTTCCATGAGGGTTTCCTGTATATGACAAGTCATGGGCATGGACCAAACATGCACAAAGCAGAGCAAGGCGCTCAACCAAATGATGGTGGTCGGAAGTGCCATTCTTAAGATTATTCGATTATCTGAAACCAAGGATGACTGTTAATAGAATATAATCGTGAACATTTTCATTTCTTAAAGCCTTAACTACTGATCCAATGTTTGTATTTCACTCACCCACAGCCAGTAGTGCCCAACTGAGTTGGATTGAGAATGAAGCTCGATTATCTGCAACAGAGGATCATTGCTAATGGGATGCAATCGTGAAATGTATTCGTTTGTTGAAGCATGTAGCAATTATCAAATGATATAACATTACTCAACCGCTGCCAGTAGCGCCCCGCTGATTCAGATCGAGAATTGTGTTTGTGGTCTGATCTCATATATGCACGTTAATTTAAAGGGTGAGGATTTGATGTTCAAAAATTGAAAGGAGGGTCACAAAAAGTTTCAGTTAAAAAAAGAATAACTGGGATACTTTCACTGAGTGGAAACATTCTCAATTTCCACTTAAATAGAGAGTAGGGCAAAGTTTAGTTGTTTAGTCTAACTGACAGTCCTAACAGATAAACATCCCACAACAAGTGGTAGGTAAAAGTGTTCCCCCAGATCGTCATCAATTGCTCACCCAACCCAAATCTTCCCACTGTCGTTATGTGATTTATTTCGGATGTGAGGGAAGGGATGTGCGCGAACGAGCCCATCTGCAGCCTCCCTCCAGTATTGAATAATACACTACGCACACGGACACACTTTGCGCACACTCACACATACACACGCTCCACACACAAACTCCTTGTTACACTACATGAAAACTTGGTGTATTCCAACGGCGCATAATAATTCTGACCAAATGCATTATTACTGTTATGCCTTACTTTCATGCCTTTTTTACATATCCACTGCGGCCCGTACTTAATCAAAGGTATATTGACCCAAATGACCCGCACACCTCCAATCTGATACTGTACAGTATCTCACCCCTAAGTCATTTCTTCAGTGTTGTCACATGAAAATATATAATTAAATGTTTACAAAAACCTGAGAGGTGTACTCCTGTGAGATACTGTATATATTTTCATAATAGCTATCGAAATGTAATTTGGTATATATTCCTTGTGTTAATAGCTTTTGTCTTCATTTTCTATTCTAACTGTTTTGTTGCTTATGAGACCACATTGTTTGTTGACAACTGCTGTTCATGAAGCTTGTGAATACAAGTTGATTTAAAATGAATAGAGCTAGTGTTTGCTGTTCAGATTGTTCATGGCTCATTTGATTGACGTATAGTCAACCTATCAACAAGTCTTTAATTTGAATCAGGTGCGTGAGTGCAAGGCCAAAAACAAAAACTGCGCAACCCTTTGGGTCCACAGGACCAGGATTGGGACAGCATAATTGTTTAAGCTAGAGCAACCAAGCCAATGTTTAGCCAATGTCAAATCCCAACTCCAGAGGCGTCCCTAGGATCGCAATACATCCAGGGCTTAGCCCACCTACCCGCCCCGCCCGGGACAGAAAGTACAGAGTTTTGAATGTACATGCGATGTACCCGACGTACACGCGAGCGTCATACACGTCTATATTGTCATAATGCGCGATCGGAATTATAGATGAATAGATCAGGGGCTATTATTATAAAAAAAATTGGGTCAGTTTGAGATCCGGGGCTATTCATAAATGACGCCACGGCTCAAATCCACAATAAATAGCGTAAATTAACCATCTAACTGTGACTTCAAAGATAGAAATAGAGATACCAAATCAACGTTGTTTCAAATGTTTTAACTATCCACACAAAACAATGTTAATTGACAACGTCTATATCAATTTGTATAAATGTACATGTTCTTCGTAATCCACTTCCATTAACAGTTACATTGTTTAAGCTAGAGATACAAAATAACCGATTTGTTTTACATGTTTAAGCTATCTCAAATTCCTATAAAACATTTATCGTGAATAACTACCAATTTGCAAATGTCCATATTTTGCATTAATTCATACACTAAGGGGATTTATCCTTCAAGCTCGAGACAACTTCCTTTAACAGGTTAAGACTCACGAAGAACAAAAATAATTTATTATTTTGAAGCTGTATAAAGACGGGTGAAAATTAAAGGAAACTCTTCAATAAAATGGTGCAGGAACATAACGAGTGCAGGTACGTCCATACAGGTGTGCTGCATAATTAAACAGTGATCATCCTATCACGCTCTGTGGCATGTAAAAAATATGCTGCGCAGGCCCAGTCTGACCTCGATTTTGGATAGGTTTACTTACTGAGTGTTTAGTTCTCATCTATGTTGTGTTAAATTTTGTTGGAATTCAACACACCCCACTTTTTTTACATTATTTGATTAAATAAGTATAAACACAATTAAACAAACATTTCGACAGCGTTCTTCTGAGGCATCGCTAGAATCACAATACATTCGGGGCTTATCCGAAATATTTTTTTGAAGGACGGTTGTTCCCGAGACATCCATCCAGTTGTTCCCGAGACTCGTATAATCTATGCCAGGGCTCATTGAAGCTGTTCCGACGGCTCGTTGTCGCCCAGCACCTCACTGACACACTTTGTGTTGGTTTCTCCTTTATATTGTCAACCGTCTGTACATTTGGGCAATTGTGCTTTATGGGGTAGAAACATTAGGGAAATATGAGAGATGAGAGTTTTTGTTGGAAAAGCAGTGAGTCGATTTTGAAACCGTGCTGTGGTGGTTAAATAGGCCAGCTCCAAGGAACACAGGAGCACTCTGCGATATAAAAAAATATGTAAGCATTTTTGTGGGCCAACAATCCCGACTGTTCAATGTCCAGTATTCTGAGACGTATTCATTGTAATTCATATTAAACCAACGGCGTAGGTTAGTATTGTCAATGGATCCCAGGATGTTCACTCTTTTCCAGGGGGGTCACATTGACCTATCTGTAATATTAGTCATAACCCCCGTTCCACCCTGATCTACCACCTTGTCATTAATGTAATTATTTTCAAATACAAATGCAAAAAAAATCCGGACACAGTGAATAGTTGCAGGGGTACACACTTTAACATCTTAAACTAGGTTATACAAAGAAGCTATCGATTTTTATTTTCCCGTAGTCTTAATGGACGGTCTTTCGCTCTCCGCTGTCTAAAAATTCTAAATATATGTTCCTTTATCTGAAAGTGAATATTAGTGAATTCATACGAGTTTTATTCTTCCTATTTCATTGATAGACCATCGCAAATTAAAACGGGTATATTTTAGAGCCAACATTCATGGTAGGCTACTCTAACCGTTCTCTAGTTTTACTCCAGCGTTATAGACCATTTCTCAAGTAACTGTGCCCCCTTCCCTATATTCCAACTATTAAAATCATCACAAGGAGGGATGGAAATTGAAAAGGAAACTGAAAGGGGTAAGGCAACAGAATGCCGTTTTACTCATAACCCACTCTTTATAAGTCGCCCTGCTTGCGTTCTTTAGGTTTTTGATTGTGAAATGACGTTCTTACAGATTTCATAGATAACTGCAAGAAAAAACCGGCGAGCCGTTTTCTTTGATGAGACACGTGTGATGAAAATAAAGTCCCATAGAAACGTTCATAAACTGACAGATAATTCGCATAATGATTGAGCGCAATTAGCAATATTTAAAAGTAGACATTATTTTAATCACATATTTTAAATGGCAGTGAATAAAAAGCAATACACTCATTTTAAATAGGCCAACATCAGATATATACATAAAATAAATAGAATAAATACAATTATAAAATAAATGAATAAAATTTTCTAAAACATCAAGTGCAGAAGGACAAGTAGGTCTAGTTCTGTAAGTTCGTTTTCATGATCTGTTTGGCCAAAGAAGGCAATTGGAGTTCTTCGTCAGAATGAATATTAGGGTCTCCAGCACCTGTTTTCGGACCACTTCCCAGGCGCAGTAACTAAACTTCTGTGGAGCAAAATTCAACTTAAAACAACATAGGATACTAGTATTGTCTAACATGAGATATTATCAAATCAGCATTTAAGTCTATACCTTTTCTTTTAGGGCTGCTTCAATGTTACCGAAATATGTCTTCAGGGCCACTGCCCTGACTGGATAATCGCTTGTTTCCACACTTTCCATCTTAAAATAAGAACGAGTTGGTTAAAATGAATCGGTTAATATGAATACAAATGTCTCCATACCACAAGCTGTTATGCTACGTAGGTGTTTTAACCTGTAAGCATATCCACTTACACATTTGCTATGGTCAATCTGAGTGTGGATTATGTTCTGAAAATTATCCAACTTCTGTTGGTCCCACTTGGTTGGCAAGTCCTCCGCTCCAAACAATGAGTCGATGTTCTTCAATATCTCATAAATTGTCTTAGCACCACTGCCGCTCAACTAAAACGGAAAACAGTAATCATTGTTAATGTAACAAATGTGTTAAAGCGTATTTTTACTATCTATAGCTTTTAAAAATGATACATGTTACGTTTCTACACTATAAAATCCGCGTTTCCACTTACCGTTGGTGTGCTTGAGGTTGTTAAAGCGCGGGCTGGAAATGTAATATTTACTTTATCCTGCAGGCACTCCGAAGGGAAATGGCCTCCCTTAAAGAAATAAAAAAGCTTGTCATTTTGAGCTATACAGCTAATAAACATAATTAGTTAATATATCTAAAGTCAAAAGAGATATTAAATAATATAAGCGAACCATGTCTCTCAGCAGGTCTTTTGCGCTTTCCAGGAGGGTTCCCTGTATATGACAAGGCGTGGGCATGGACCAAACATGCGCAAAAAGGAGGAAGGTGCTCATCCCAGCCACAGTAGTCGGAAGTGCCATTCTTAAGATAGTATGATTATCTGAAACCAAGGATGACTGTTAATAAAATATAATCGTTAAAATTGCTTGAAGCCTTAACTACTGATCCAATTGTAGTATTTCTCTCACCCGCTGCCAATAGTGCCCAACTGATTCAGATTGAGAATATAGTTCGATTATCTGCAACAGAGGATCATTGTTAATGGGATGCAATCGTGAAATGTATTCGTTTGTTGGAGCGTGTAGCAATGATCAAATGAAATAACATCACTCACCCGCTGCCAGATGTGCCCAACTGGTTCAGATTGAGAATGTTGTTTGTGGCCTGATCCGCGTTATTTTAAAGAGTGAGTATTTGATGTTCAAAAAGTGAAAGGAGGCTCACAAAAAGTTTCTGATCGGAATGGAATAACAGGGAAACTTTCACTCAGTTGAAAATAAGAACGTTCGACACATTTTCTATTTCCACTGAAATAGAGAAGTAGTAGGCTAGTTGTTTTATCCAACTTACAGTCGTAACAGATAAATCCCTCAACCGCAAGGTAAAAGTGGTCCCCCAGATCTTTATCCACTGCTCACCCAACCCAAATCTTCCCACTGTCGTTATGTGATTTATTTCGGGTGTCAGGGAAGGGATGAGCACATCTGCAGCCTCCCTCCTCTATTGAATAATCAGGCGGTTCGAATGTTATCATGGGATGTAATGGGCGTTATCAGTGGTTATCAGCCTCATAGATTTAGTATTTAGATAATTTAGTATTGACAAAATTATCACAGTTTAAAGACTCTCATTTTAATGGTCTTACCTGTAGACTTAGCCTAACCCATTTTAATGGTCTTACCTGTAGCAGCGACTTGAATTCGTCTGGGATTGGATCTGGAGTCTTTTTGTGTATTTATCCGTGATTTACCATGCGAATGGATGATAACAGCCTTCTGAGCCTACCGGTAGGCGTAGCAGGCCCCTTCTGACCCATATATATGAGGCTGATTACCACTGATAACGCCCATTCAATCCAATGATAACATTCGAACCGCAATACGCGCACACACACTTTGGCCACATTGACATGTACACACGCTCCACACACAACACTTTTTTACACAGTATAAACACATGGTGTATTCCAAAGCTGAATAATAACACTGACCAAATGTGTAATTACTGTTAGTCATACACCTTTTTACCTTTCCACTGCGGCCCTTACTGAAAGGTATATTGACCCAAATGACCCGAACACCTCCTATCTGGTAACAGTACTACTAATTTGGACATTTTCACTTGGGGTGTACTAACTTTTCTTGCCAGCGGTTTAGACATTGACCGCTGTGTGTTGAATTATTTTAAGGGGACAGCAAATTTACACTGTTATACAAGCTGTACACTCACTACTTTACATTGTAGCAAAGTGTCATTTCTTAAGTGTTGTCACATGAAAAGATATAATCAAATATTTACAAAAATGTGAGGGGTGTACTCACTTCTGTGAGATACTGTATATATTTTCATGATAGCTCTCTTAATGTTATTGGGTATATCTTGCTTGTGTGAATAGCTTCTGTCTTCATTTTCTATTTTAACTGTTTTGCTGCTTGTGAGACCCCATTGTTTGTTGACAACTGCTGTTTATGAAGCATATGAATACAAGTTGATTTAAAATAAAGGGAGATAATGTTTTCTCTTCAGAATGTTTATGGTCAGTGGTTTTGGCCATTAAAGTACAGCACCAACCTATTTCTTAAGCATTCCGTTGTTAACTATATACAACGAGAGCCTTTACAGCCTTGTTAATTGATTAATTTTAAATATGCTAACTCTAACTCTTGGTAAATGGTAAGTTTGAAGATCACTCTAAAATCAGACGTCGCCGCTGCCTCAAGCTACTGTAGGATTGATGCATATTTTCGAAACATACAAAGTACATTGTGAAGTAGTCTACATTTACATTTATTTTGCTGTATCAGTCACCCATCAGTTTTGTCATTTGAACAATTATTTTGTAATAAAGAAGTAAAACTAGGCTACACTTCGGATAGCACCCTAAGAAATTGTCATCCGGATAGTGTGCTTTGTGCCTATTCTGGGAGTGGCTGATTTGCAACTCCAATCACCTCCCCCATAAACCATTAATTCAGAAACAGAAGCTGAAACGGAAAAGTTATCAAATGTGTCATAACAGAGTGTTTATTATATTTTCATAACAATTTATGAAACTGTGTTTTTCCAATACATTAACGTAGCCACTTTTAAAATATATATATTGTCATGGGGTTTGACCAACTGCTGTTTATCAAGCTTGTGAATACAAGTTGATTTAAAATGAATGGAGATAGTGTTTGCTCAAACTATCAACAAGTCTTTAATTTGAATCAGGTGCGTGAGTGCAAGGCCAAAAACAAAAACTGCGCAACCCTTTGGGTCCACAGGAACAGGATTGGAACAGCATAAATGTTTAAACTAGAGCAACCAAGCCAATGTTTAGACAATGTCAAATCCAGATGGGTCGCTAGATTCGCAATACATTCGGGGCTTAGCCCACCTACCCGCCCCGCCCGGGACAGAAAGTATAGGGTTTTTAATGTACATGCGATGTATCCGATGTACACTCTAACGGCATTTACGTCTAAATTAAAGAGGAATAGTTCAAGGGCTATATTATTATTATTATTTTTTTGTGGTCAATTTGAGATCCGGGGCTAAAGATCCGCGGATATAGCCCCCGGACGCTCAGGCCTAACAACGCCACTGCTCAAATCCACAATAAATAGCGTGAATTAACCATCTAACTGTGACTTCAAAGAGAAAAATAGAGATACCAAATCAACGTTGTTTCAAATGTTTTAACTATCCACACAAAACAACGTTAATTGTCAACGACTATATCAATTTGCATAAATGTACGTTTTTCGTCAACTAATCCACTTCCATTAACAGTTACATTGTTTAAGCTAGAGAAACAAAATAACCTATTTGTTTTACATGTTTAAGCTATCTCAAATTCCTATAAAACATTGATCGTGAATAACTACCAATTTGCAAATGTCCATATTTTGCATTAATTCATCCACTAAGGGGATTTATCCTTCAAGCTCGAGACAACATTATTAAACAGGTTAAGACTCACGAAGAACAAAAATAATATATTATTTTGAAGCTGTATATAGACGGGTGACAAATTAAAGGAAACTTCAATAAATGGGTGCAGGAACATAACGAATGCAGATACGTCCATACAGGTGTGCTGCATAATTAAACAGTGATCATCTTATCAGGCTCTGTGACGTATATGAATAAGCTGCGCAGGCCCAGTCTGACCTCGATTTTGGATAAAGATGGCAAGAGGAAATGATCTAATTGACTTTGAAAGTGGGTTAATTATTGGATCTCTTTCAGGATCACAATGCCCTCATCCACAAGGCACTAGGGGTCACAGAATAGTTTGATGACTATGAACATGTTATGAATGTAATTCTCTGACCTTGGTAGCTACCAGATCTCATCCAATTTGAACACCTATGGGATATTTAGGACCGACATTCATCGATTTAGCTGATAAGGTTTTCTCGGACTTTATCTGTAAACCAAACCGCAGTCAACCACCGTTGAAGAGAGTAAAATGTATTCGTGGTCTTAGAGAATACAGACAGCTTTTTCTGTCCTTCTTCGTTCTCACTCATTCTGAACTGCCCACAGAAATGCAGATATATGTTGTATGCACAGAGACACAACATCGTTTGTTTAAATAAGGGAATGACCTTCACCAAAGAGTGCAACGTATCAGTCCTCACGGTATATGGTTGGTCCATACCATATCCTCATGTCCCTTAAAGAGCTAAAAAAGGCTTAGGTTTACTTACTGACTTTTTAGTTCTCATCTACGTTGTGTTAAATTTAGTTGGAATTCAACACTACCCACTTTTTGTACATTACTTGATTAAATAAATAGTCTACACAGACAATTAAACAAACATTTTGACAGCGCTCTTCAGAGGCGTCGCTGGAATCACAATACATTCGGTGTTCCATCCATCCAGTTATTCCCGAGACTCGTATAATCTATGCCAGGGCTCATTGAAGCTGTTCCGACGGCTCGTTGTCGCCCAGCACCTTGCTGACACACTTTGTGTTGGTTTCTCCTTAATATTGTCAGCACATTTGGGTAATTGTGCTTTAAGGCGTAGAAACATTAGGGAAATATGAGAGTTGAGAGTTTTTGTTGGAAAAGCAGTGTGTCGATTTTGAAACCGTGCTTTGGTGGTTAAATGTAGCCCCCTTCCCTATATTCCAACTATTAAAATCATCAAAAGGAGGGATGGAAATTGAAAAGGAAACTGAAAGGGGTAAGGGAACAGAATGCCGTTTTATTGATAACCAAATCTTTATAAGTCGCCCTGCTTGCGTTTTTTAGGTTTTTGATTGTGGAATGACGTTCAACAATCACAATCCTTGCTGAGACGCGTGTGGTGAAAATAAAGTCACATCAAGACGTTCATAAACTGACAGATAAAATGCATAAGGATTGAGCGCAATTGTTAATATTTAAAAGTAGACATTATTTTAATGACTTTAAATTACAGTGAATAAAAGAACTATTTTAATCGGGCCAACATCAAATATGTACATACAATAAATAGAATAAATAAAATAAAATAATAAATACTTTACATTTCAGTTACAAATACCACATTATATTATAAAAAAATTGGCAAAAACATCAAGTGCAGAAGTTCAAGTAGGTCTAGTTCTGTAAGTTCGTTTTCATGGCATGTTTGGCCACAGAAGGCAATTGGAGTTCTTCTTCAGAATGAATATTAGGGTCTCCAGCACCTGTTTTCGGACCACTTCCCAGGCGCAGTAACTGAACTTCTGAGGAGCAAAATGAAACCTTTAAACAACGTAGGATACTAGCATGGTCCAACATGAGATATAATCAAAACAGCATTTACGTCTATACCTTTTCTTTGAGGGCTGCTTCGAGGTTTCCGAAGTATGTCTTCAGGGCCGCTGCCCTGACTGGATAATCGCTTGTTTCCACACTTTCCATCTTAAAATAAGAACGAGTTCGTTAAAATCAATCGGTTAATATGAATACACATGTCTCTATTCCACAAGCTGTTATGCTACATAGGCTTTTTAACATATAAACATATCCACTTACACATTTGCTATGGTCAATCTGAGTGTAGATTATGTTCTGAAAATTATCCAACTTCTTTTGGTCCCACTTGGTTGGCAAGTCCTCTGCTCCAAAAAATGAGTCAATGTTCTTCAATATCTCATAAATTGCCTTAGCGCCGCTGCCGCTCAACTAAAACGGAAAACAGTAATCATTGTTAATGTAACAACTGTGTTAAAGCGTATTTTTAATATCTATAGCTTTTAAAAATGATACATGTTACGTTTCTACACTATAAAATCCGCGTTTCCACTTACCGTTGGTGTGCTTGAGGTTGTTAAAGCGGGGGCTGGAAATGTAATATTTACTTTATCCTGCAGGCACTCCGAAGGGAAATAGCCTCCCTTAAAGAAATAAAAAAGCTTGTCATTTTGAGCTATTCAGCTAATAAACATAATTAGATAATATATCTAAAGTCAAAAGTGATATTAAATAATATAAGCGAACCATGTCTCTCAGTAGGTCTTTTGCGCTTTCCAGGAGGGTTCCCTGTATATGACAAGGCGTGGGCATGGACCAAACATGCGCAAAAAGGAGGAAGGCGCTCACCCAAGCCACAGTAGTCGGAATTGCCATTCTTAAGATAGTATGATTATCTGAAACCAAGGATGACTGTTAATAGAATACAATCGTGAAAATTGCTTGAAGCCTTAACTACTGATCCAATTGTAGTATTTCACTCACCCGCTGCCAATAGTGCCCAACTGATTCAGATTGAGAATATAGTTCGATTATCTGCAACAGAGGATCATTGTTAATGGGATGCATTCGTGAAATGTATTCGTTTGTTGAAGCGTGTAGCAATGATCAAATGAAATAACATCACTCACCCGCTGCCAGATGTACCCAACTGGTTCAGATTGAGAATGTTGTTTGTGGCCTGATCCCATGTCTGCGCGTTATTTTAAAGAGTGAGGATTTGATGTTCAAAAAGTGAAAGGAGGCTCACAAAAAGTTTCTGATCGGAATGGAATAACAGGGAAACTTTCACTCAGTTGAAACTAAGACCCGTCGACACATTTTCTATTTCCACTGAATTAGAGAAGTTGTAAGACAGAGTAGGCTAGTTGTTTTATCCAACTTACAGTCGTAACAGATAAATCCCTCAACCGCAAGGTCAAAGTGATCCCCCAGATCTTCATCCACTGCTCACCCAACCCAGATCTTCCCACTGTCGTTATGTGATTTATTTCGGGTGTCAGGGAAGGGATGTACGCAAACGAGCACATCTGCAGCCTCCCTCCTCTATTGAATAATCAGGCGATTCGAATGTTATCATGGGATTGAATGGGCGTTATCAGTGGTTATCAGCCTCATAGATATGGGTCAGAAGGGGCCTGCTAGCCTACTGGTAGGCTCAGAAGGCTGTTATCATCCATTTAATTAATTAATTTAGTATTTAGATAATTTAGTATTGACAAAATTATCACAGTTTAAAGGCTCTCATTTTAATGGTCTTACCTGTAGACTTACCCTAACCCTAACCCATTTTAATGGTCTTACCTATAGACTTACCCTAACCCTAACCTTAACCCATTTTAATGATCTTACCTGTACACTGTAACAGAATCCTGAGGTACAGATTGTAACACCTGTCTTTTTTTTCTCAAGTTTCTCATATAGAAAGTGTTTCTGTCAAAATGCATTGTATTTTTTATACTTAAACATTTAGCACTGTTCTGTAAAAAAAAGAAAAACAGGATTTAAAAAAAGCAAACATTTATTTTATTGGACTCAACTGTTCAGCGTTGTGATGTTAAAAGGGGAGAACTTACGGCACCATAAACCGGCCTCAGGATTTTCTATCCTATTCAATTGAATAGGACTTTAGGAGGAGTTTTGTGCATTGATTTTTATTCTCGTTATTACTACTCAGCATTCAGTGTTGCAGAATTCCAGAAGACTTTTGCTGGGCAGTCTTTTTTTTTTAAATTATTTTTGTACACTAAGACTAAAACTTTAAGCACAGACTCCCAGCATTTAGGGGACTGATATTGACCCAGTTCATTTTGTTGGACTGATGAGGTGATTGTCTCACCTGTTTCTTGCTCAGGCAGACACTTTTTATTCAACATAGACTGCATGTTTAATAAATGGTAAATGCCTTATTTTATGCAAACAGCAGTCTCAAGATTTAAAGTCTAATCAGTCCTTCATTTTGGACTGATTAGAGCTGATGGTCTCAAATGTTCTGTCCCCAGGAAGATTTTTTTTTCTTTATTACATGCATTTGAATTTTTTATGTGAACAATCCAAGGATTTATAGCATCTAATTTTGATTGAATGCTTGTGGTAAATGTTTGTTGGGTCGACTTCTCTCTGCTTAGGCAACTGTGTGATTTAGAATCTGGGCCCTATTTTACCACATTTAACAACTACAGATAATTTCACCAAGTATCTCTTTTAAGATAAATATTTTATTTACATTGACTTTCAGGCTAGTCTCATTCATGTACAAGTGTATATGAAGAAGGCTTTAATGGAGTTTTAATAAATGTTTTTGAATAGCTTAAGTTTATTCAGTGTGATCTTTTAGGAAACTGATGAATTTCCTATTAGTTGATATGCGGGACAAACCTTAGTCTGCTTAATTTGAAAGTATAAGTTCAATTGCTGCCTTAAAATAATTAGTACACCAAACTTGAAAAGACATTTGGTATGAATACAGTTAGTTGAAAGGGTGTAGAATTGTATGTTTGTTTAACAAGAGGAAACAATTTTCCTTGAATACACAATGTAAAATAGATGGTTGTTTTAACTCACAGTATCAAGTTCAAACAATAAATGATCATAAATTAAACATCTTCTCTAGCTTACCTTTGTGAGTTGAAATAGTATAGAATTGTATTTTTGCTTGACAAGAGGAAGCAAGTTTCCTTGAGTGGACAATGTATTATTGATAGTTGTTTTAACTCACAGTGTCAAGTTCAAATAATGAATGATAATTAATTAAACATGTTCTATTCTTTAACTTTGTGAGTTAAAACAACACTATTCTTAATGTTGGCTTTACTCAAATTTTTAAGGCAGCAATTGAACTTACATTTTTAAGTAGAATCACCGTGATAATTTTTACAGTGCACCCCTAAGTGAAAATGTCCAAATTGGTAGTACTAGTACCAGATCGAAAGTGTGGGTAATTTGGGTCAATATACCTTTAAGTACGGGCCGCAGTGGAATGGTAAAAAAGTGTAGGACTAACAGTAATTACGCATTTGGTCAGTGTTATAATGCAGCTTTGGAATACACCATGTGTTTATATTGTGTAAAAAGTAGTTGTGTGTGGAACGTGTGTACATGTGAGTGTGGCCAAAGAGTGTGTGTGCGTAGTGCATTATTTAATAGAGGAGGGAGGCTGCAGATGCGCTCGTTCGCGCACATCCCTTCCCTGACATCAGATATAAATCACATAACGACAGTGGGAAGATCTGGGTTGGGTGAGCAGTGGATGAAGATCTGGGGGACCACTTTTACCTTGCGGTTGAGGGATTTATCTGGATAAAACAACTACAATCTGTCTTACAATTCTCTATTTCAGTGGAAATAGAAAATGTGTCGACCAGTCTTAGTTTCAACTGAGTGAAAGTTTCCCTGTTATTCCTCTCTGATCAGAAACTTTTTATGAGCCTCCTTTCACTTTTTGAACATCAAATCCTCACTCTTTAAAATAACGCGCAGATTTGGGATCAGGCCACAAACAACATTCTCAATCTGAACCAGTTGGGCACATCTGGCAACGGGTGAGTGATGTTATTTCATTTGATCATTGCTACACGCTTCAACAAACGAATACATTTCACGAATGCATCCCATTAACAATGATCCTCTGTTGCAGATAATCGAACTATATTCTCAATCTGAATCAGTTGGGCACAATTGGCAGCGGGTGAGTGAAATACTACAATTGGATCAGTAGTTAAGGCTTGAAGAAATGAACAATTTTCACGATTATATTCTATTAACAGTCATCCTTGGTTTCAGATAATCATACTATCTTAAGAATGGCACTTCCGACTACTGTGGCTGGGATGAGCGCCTTCCTCCTTTTTGCGCATGTTTGGTCCATGCCCACGCCTTGTCAAATACAGGGAACCCTCCTGGAAACCGCCAAAGACCTGCTGAGAGACGTGGTTCGCTTATATTATTTAATATCACTTTTGACTTTAGATATATTATCTAATTATGTTTATTAGCTGAATAGCTCAAAATGACAAGCTTTTTTATTTCTTTAAGGGTGGTCATTTCCCTTCGGAGTGCCTGCAGGATAAAGTAAATATTACATTTCCAGCCTCCGCTTTGGCAACTTCAAGCACACCAACGGTAAGTGGAAACGCGGATTTTATAGTGTAGAAACGTAACATGTATCATTTTTAAAAGCTATAGATATTAAAAATACGCTATAACACATTTGTTACATTAAAAATAATTGCTGTTTTCCGTTTTAGTTGAGCGGCAGCGGTGCGAAGGCAGTTTATGAGATATTGAAGAACATCGACTCATTGTTTGGAGCGGAGGACTTGCCAACCAAGTGGGACCAACAGAAATTGGATAATTTTCAGAACATAATCTACACTCAGATTGACCATAGCAAATGTGTAAGTGGATATGCTTACAGGTTTAAAAGCCTACGTAGCATAACAGCTTGTGGTATGGAGACATTTGTATTCATATTAACCGATTGATTTTAACCAACTCGTTCTTATTTTAAGATGGAAAGTGTGGAAACAATAGATTATCCAGTCAGGGCAGCGGCCCTGAAGATATACTTCGGTAACATCGAAGCAGCCCTAAAAGAAAAGGTATAGACTTAAATGCTTTTTTGATTATATCTCATGTTGGACCATGCTATTATCCTGCGTTGTTTAAAGATTTCATTTTGGTCCACAGAAGTTCAGTTACTGCGCCTGGGAAGTGGTCCGAAAACAGGTGCTGGAGACCCTAATATTCATTCTGACCAAGAACTCCAATTACCTTCTGTGGCCAAACAGATCATGAAAACGAACTTACAGACCTAGACCTACTTGAACTTCTGCACTTGATGTTTTTGCCAATTTTACTGTAATATAATGTGGTATGTGTAACTGAAATTTAAAGTATTTATTTATTCTATTTATTTCATGTACATATTTGATGTTCACCTATTTAAAATGAGTGTAGCTATTGTTCTTTATTCACTGTCATTTAAAGTCATTAAAATAAATTGCTAATTGCGCTCAATCATTATGCGAATTATTTGTCAGTTCATGAACGTTTCGATGTGATTTTATTTTCACCACACGCGTCTCAGCAATGAAAACGGCTCACCGGTTTTTTCCTGCAGTAATCTATGAAATCTGTAAGAACGTCATTCCACAATCAAAAACCTAAAAAACGCAAGCAGGGCGACTTATAAAGAGTTGTTTATGAACAAAACGGCATTCTGTTCCCTTACCACTTTCAGTTTCCTTTTCAATTTCCATCCCTCCTTGTGATAATTTTTATAGATGGAATATAGGGAAGGGGGCACAATTACATGAGAAATGGTCTATAACCCTGGAGGAAAACTAGAGAACGGTTAGAGGAGCCTACCATAGCACGAATGTTGGCTCTAAAATATACCCTTTTGAATCTGCCATGGCCTTTCAATTTAATTGGCAAAAAAGAAGAAAACTCGTATGATTTCACTAGTATTCACTTTCAGATAAAGGAACACATATTTAGGATTTTTAGACAGCGGAGAGCGATAGACCGTCCATTAAGACTACGGGAAAATAAAAATCGATAGCTACTTTGTATAACCCAGTTTAAGATGTTAAAGAGTGTACCCCTGGCAATTATTCACTGTGTCCGGAAGTTTTTCATTTGTATTTGAAAATGATTACGTTAAAGAAAAGGTGGTAGAACAGGGTGGGACGGGGGTCATGACTAATATTACAGACAGGTCAATGTGAACCCCGTGGAAAAGAGTGAACAACCTGGGATCTATTGACCCCCCGTCCTTCAAAAATATATTTCGACTAAGCCCCGAATGTATTGCGAATCTAGCGACCCATCTGGATTTGACATTGGCTAAACATTGGCTTGGTTGCTCTAGCTTAAACATATATGCTGTTCAAATCCTGGTCCTGTGGACCCAAAGGGTTGCGCAGTTTTTGTTTTTGGCCTTGCACTCACGCACCTGATTCAAATTAAAGACTTGTTGATAGGTTGACTACATCAATAAAATGTGCCATGAACATTCTGAACAGCAAACACTATCTCCATTTTAAATAAACTTGTATTCACATGCTTCATAAACAGCAGTTGTTTAAACCCCATGACAATATATATATATATATATTAACGAGTGGCTACGTTAATTCATTAGAAAAGCACAGTGTCCTATCATTTGATAATAAATTATTATGAAAAGATAATAAACACTGTTATGACACACTGTAACAAATTGCTGTAAAAATACTGGATATTTTGTACAGTAGTGTACCGTTTTCCATTAATACAGTTGAATAATGTAAATTCTGATGTCTTTGAGGGACAAAATATTTACGGCAAGCTCCTGTAATATATTACGGTAAAAAGCAGTATTTACAAAAAATGTACAGCAAGCTACCTATAATCTTACGGTATAATATAGTATTTTTTTTCCTTTTTCAGTCAACTTTAAATCAGACTGTCACAAACAGGGTGGTGTAGTGCAGTGTTGCATGGACAAGGAACCAGGTGCAGGCAGGGGTAGTCGGTGTTGATACTTTAATTATAAGAAATAAACAAAACACCGAGCACAAAACACACAAAGCAAAGGGCTGACTAAAGCAGCAAAAACGACGATATGAAATGACACAAGTACTTACAATAACGGCAACACACACGACATCCAAACATGACAAGAACAATGAGCCACAATGTGGGGAGCAGAGGGGAAACATATATACACATACAAACGATTCAAATTGGGACCTGGTGTGAAGGATTGAAAACATGTGACAGTCCGGGATGTGTTCGTGAGAATATGGGAACTTGTGGAAATATGGCACGGTGGCGCTGCTGCTCACCGCACCATGACAGTACCCCCCCCCAAAGGCCCGGCCACCGGACGGGCCAAGACGAACCCCAGCCCAAGGGAGGGGGGGCGGGGCAGCACAGTACCCCCATCGGCACAAACCCGCCGAGGGGGCGGAACAGCCGAGACTAACCAGGGTGGCGGAGCCGTCGGGACAGGCCGGGGAGGCAGAACCGGCCGAAGATCAGGAGCCGGCGGAGGGTCAGGAGCCGGGAGAGCCGACGGAGGGTCGGTGGCCGGCGGAGGGTCAGAGGCCGGGAGAGCCGACGGAGGGTCGGTGGCCGACGGAGGGTCGGTAGCCGGGAGAGCCGACGGAGGGTCGGTGGCCGGCGGAGGGTCGGTAGCCGGGAGAGCCGACGGAGGGTCGGTGGCCGGCGGAGGGTCGGTAGCCGGGAGAGCCGACGGAGGGTCGGTGGCCGGCGGAGGGTCGGTAGCCGGGAGAGCCGACGGAGGGTCGGTGGCCGGGACAGGAAGGGGCGCCGGGGCGGCCGGGACAGGAAGGGGCGCCGGGGCGGCCGGGACAGGAAGGGGCGCCGGGGCGGCCGGGACAGGAAGGGGCGCCGGGGCGGCCGGGACAGGAAGGGGCGCCGGGGCGGCCGGGACAGGAAGGGGCGCCGGGGCGGCCGGGACAGGAAGGGGCGCCGGGGCGGCCGGGACAGGAAGGGGCGCCGGGGCGGCCGGGACAGGAAGGGGCGCCGGGACGGCCGGGACAGGAGAGGGCGCCGGGGCGGCCGGGACAGGAGAGGGCGGTGGCGGCCAAACCCCGGCAAGCTCAGGCGGTGCAGGCCACTCCTCCTCGGCCTCAGGCGGTGCAGGCCACTCCTCCTCGGCCTCAGGCGGTGCAGGCCACTCCTCCTCGGCCTCAGGCGGTGCAGGCCACTCCTCCTCGGCCTCAGGCGGTGCAGGCCACTCCTCCTCGGCCTCAGGCGGTGCAGGCCACTCCTCCTCGGCCTCAGGCGGTGCAGGCCACTCCTCCTCGGCCTCAGGCGGTGCAGGCCACTCCTCCTCGGCCTCAGGCGGTGCAGGCTGCTGCTGCTGGCAGGAAGGAGGCGCTGGCTGCTGCTCCAATGCAGCAGTGGGCAATCGGCGCCGTGGCGCAGGGACAGGGGCAGCGGAAGGCCGCGGAGCAGGAAGCGGTGTGCGCCTAATTGCCAGCCTACAGCCTGGCCAGCCTGCACGGGGTCGAGGAGGCACCGGACATAGAGGGGGCGTCGTCGGGACTTCCCCCGGGCACCTACTCAGCCCCCCCCTAAAATTTTCCTGGGGGGACCTCGGACCGAGCGTTGGGCACCTCGCCCTCTTCTTCCTCCGGCCTCGCCTACGTCCTGACCCTCCTGCCTCCTGCATGTCCTGCAGGAGACCCTTCACCAGCTCCCCTTGTTCTTTGGTGAGGGGCTTGACCACTCCATACTGGTCCATGCCCCACAGCGGCACCCCGAACCCATCTTGGGGCAACCCCCAGCACTGCTCCCCAAGGGGATCCTCCTCCACTCTCTCATAGACCGCTTCATCATCGTCCGATGAGAGGGAGTCAGACCCCCAATCGCCCCTCCACGTATACACCCTCTCTGGAGGGGCTGCCTGCTGGCTCCAGTTGCGGTGGATCATTCTGTAACAACTGTCGTGGTGTAGCGTTGGAGGAACCAGGCGCAGGCAGAGATCACGTTCGTTGGTTTATTAAAACAACAAACAACAAACCGAACACGAACGGAAAACAATAACTACTCTACTGAATGAAAATAAAGTGCGCAACAATGCGACTTAACAACTAACATACAAACAGTAGCACAAACAACACTCACCAGCATACAGACAGCAACAATGACAGTGACAGCAACACACACGACATCCAAACATGACAAGAACAATGAGCCACAATGTGGGGAGCAGAGGGGAAACATATATACACATACAAACGATTCAAATTGGGACCTGGTGTGAAGGATTGAAAACATGTGACAGTCCGGGATGTGTTCGTGAGAATATGGGAACTTGTGGAAATATGGCACGGTGGCGCTGCTGCTCACCGCACCATGACACAGACTTGATCTGTTTAATAGTTCATCTGAGCAAAATAAAAATAATTATGAAATTAAAGATAGGCCTAGACATCAATGTTTTTATTTGAGATTGAGGACACAATAACAAGAAGATAAATAATTAGTTTTCATCCGGACTCTTGAACTGACAGCACCAAACTTGATGGATTTGAGGCATCACCTGCTGCTTTCCACCTACTCGCGTCAATTGCTCAGCGCACCCACATCAATCCTGTCCCCGTGGCTTTCTTAAGAAGTAAATATAATCTTGCTAAAGTCAGCATAATGTTAATGTGATTTTGTGTTGGATTAACATTTTATTGACTGTTTTTTGCCGAAATGCCAAAAGTACGTGCTGCACGCTAGCATACGTTGCTCTCATTTAGTAACTATATGGACAAAAGCTTAACTTTCTGTTGAAACACATTACTCAAATTAGCATAAATTAGCTTGGGCATTTGATTTGTTGTCGGATCTAATTAAGGTGGGCTACAAGGTTCTATTTGACCATTGGTTGATTTACTTTATCAAGTAAAACGGTTTATGGGAGTTTATAGGGAGAAGCTTGTTATGCAGGTTGATGCAAAAAGCTAAAAAGTAGCTTCAAATATTCACTAATGTAATATGCAGTAGCTAAAAGTTGACTAGTTGTTGATGTAATGATTTTTTTTTCTTGAGAAATTATTTTGCTGGGAAGGCCTGTAGTGAAAACATGATAACTTGCAACATATGTGGTAAAACCTGCAGGAATAGATTTGCACATGTCAGGCACATGCAAACTCATAGTTGTCTGCCTAATGCATCTTTCAGGTGTGGTTTCCCTGAATGCACAAGAGCTTTTTCTAAGTTTCGCTCTCACACTCATCGCCATAAATACGTAAAGAATGTAACTAAACTGGATAATGCAGGAGATGTAACATGTCATATGGACTTCTGTAGTACAAAATGTGAGGATATCCGGGGTCTTCTCTTGCACCTGAAAAGTCATATAACTGATGGCAGAGACAGTCTCGTGCCCTTTCAGACAATGTGACAAAAAATTTACAGTTAAGTCAACATTCACATCGCATGTCTCCAGAAAGCATAAAGATTACTCTGAAAGAAGTTTAGTTGAGTCCATAGCAAGTACAAGCAGCACCAGTGATCGGAATGATGAGGACTGCGATACACAGCTTGAGAATCCCAGTCAGTTCAGTGATGGAGACATGGAGGTCTACCCAGAAAGAGCAGATGAAGGGGAATTTGGCAGACATTTGGCCTTGTTTTATTTGAAATTACAAGCGAAATTGCTCCTTCCATCCTCCACCATTCAAACAATAATTGAACATTATCAGGAAATACATGACATCAATCAGTCTCACCTACTTTCCAAGCTCAATGAGAAGTTGACATCACTTGGACTTTCTGAAGCTGACATAAATACTGTCATCGATACACTGAACAATGAGGATCTCCACAGGGCTAGCAATACCCACACACTGAAAACTGACCATAAAAGAAAAACTTTTTTAAAAGTTACTTTAATTATGTGGAGCCATTGTCCATGTATTTTGGTCAGAATGAGTCAGGCAAAGAATGTTTTGGACAATATGTTCCTGTGAAAAACACCATTGAGTCTCTCTTGTCCTCAGAGTCAGTGATGGTGCAACTGCAGCAGGCAAAAACCAGAGTACAACCTGATAATGTTTTACAGGATGTGTGGGATGGTACAATTATTGAAAAGAACTTGCTGCTCAACCACACGGCCCCTTCATTAGGTGTAATCCTGTATCAGGATTCCTTTGAAGTCGTCAACACCCTAGGATCCAGGCGGAAAAAGCACAAGATTTTGGCCGTGTATCTGACCCTTGCAAATATTTTTCCCTACAACAGATGAAGTATTGATCACATGCAACTTGTGCTGCTTTGTCGAGAGCAAGACTACAAATATTTTGGACAGGATCTAGTGTTTGGCCCTCTTGTGAAAGACTTGAAGGAACTTGAGCTGAATGGAGTAACTCTGCCGGATGGCCAGCTCTACAAGGGAACCCTGTGTGCCATAGCAGGAGACAATTTGGGTTCACACAACATTGGGGGGTTCACAGAAAATTTTAGCAAGAGCTCACATTTTTGCAGATATTGTGAGATTGATCGGAAAGCATTTCAGGCAGATCGTGTCCGTTTGTCCATTTGTCCGTTTGACTTCCGGGGAGAGTATCTGCTGGCGTTGTTTCTGAATTGCCGCTTTTCCTTAGAAACTGTCCTTGTAACGTATTGTTTGTCTTTTGTTTTTATGAGTTTGCTTTATGTTATTGTCTTTACCCTCTGGCTATTCTGGATGTGAAGTTGGACATCAGTCGACTGCCTCGTTTTTGCCTCGTTTTGAAAAATCACTAACATCATAAAGCTAGTAGCTAATCTTGGCGTGGTTTGTGAGCTGGGTAGCCGAAACGCTAATGTTACAACCGCGTTGAACTGTGTTGAAGGACTTCCGATTTTATTCCACTTCAATGGACACCTCTGCATTTTGATAACATCAACATCACACCGGATTTCACCTGAAACACGTTTTAAACTTGATTGGCTCATACTTTCCTCCAGACTACCACATTGCTGGCTGGTTGGCTCTACAGTTTATATATCCCTCTTTGGCCTGCGTTGTGTCATCCTGGTCTTCACCTGTTTGTTGTGACCTGGGCTCCAGCAGACGACTTACTCTGAGTAAGTCACCACTGTCTTTTTGTCTGTTGTCTACTGGTGAGGGCTGTGTGTGCTGTGGGGTCTTTTAGCAGCCAGGGTCTGGTACTGGCTAGGTTGGTTTTATAGTCTGTCTTGTGTTTCCGTGTGATTGTTCTGACAACTCAACTGGATCCATAATCTTTGCCATGTATCAGCAACCATACCTCCACCTGCTTCTGCTGTTGACATTGTACCCTGGATTATTAAGGCTCACACCCAACATTCGTCCTCCTATAATATTCTACTCCCGTTTGGATCTACTAGCTTTGAATAACAACTACCCACCTCCTCCTGTTGTAACCCAGCGTGCCCGTGCGTCTGGCATTTTCTGTAGACGTCTCTATCAACATCGAGGCTCCCGACGTAACTGGTCTACCAACTCTAACACCTATAGCAACATAATCTCCATATGGTCTCAGTCCCGTCCTCCTAGATACCCTCCATATCGATCTATAAATCATTCTTTTCTTCGTCCCCTCCAACCTATGACCATCTGCACCCCCACTGCACCCTGTCGAACTACCAATCTTGCTCTCCTCAACACCCGTTCTATTAACAATAAAGCTCCACTGCTACATGAATTAATACTGGATAACAAACTGGACTTCCTTTTTCTCACGGAAACCTGGCAACTGACAGATGATTTTTTATCACTCAATTTAGCTACTCCCCCTGGTTACAATTATCTGTGCCACCCCCGTCTCACTGGTCGTGGTGGTGGCCTAGCTGTATTATACAATTCCACTAACAAATTAACTGAACTGTCATTTACCTCATTCTCCTCATTTGAATACATTGCTTTCAAAGCATCATGCTCCCTGACCACCATTCTTATATATCGTCCCCCAAAACACAACGAATCATTTGTATCTGATCTAGCAGACCTACTCACAATCATTACACCTTCCTCACCCCACCTACTCCTGCTCGGTGATATGAATATTCATGTTGACACACCAAACTCCAAACTTGCCTCTGATTTTATTGCTGTATTGGACTGTTTTAATATCACCCAGCACGTCCATTTCCCCACTCACATTAAGGGCCACACACTCGACCTTGTCTGCTCTGTCGGCCTTAACCTCTCAGATATTTCCCCTTCTGTTTTCCCCCTGTCTGATCACAAGATTTTACATTTTTCTTTCTCCTCCAAAATACCCCACAACACTGATAAGCGTCTAATCTCCTTCCGTAATATCAAAGCTGTCGACCCTCTCCATCTCTCCACTGCCATTTGCTCTGCACTACCCCTGGAACATGCTCCCAACAACCCTGATGATCTGGCAAATCAGTTCAACAGGGCTCTCTCTTCCTCCCTTAACACTCTGGCACCACTTAGAGCTAAGCATGTTTCATTCACCACCTCATCTCCCTGGTTTACTCCTGAGCTCCGTTCTCTGAAGCAGGTTGGCAGACGCCTGGAACGCCTGGCTAGATCAACGGGGCTCACTATTCACACCGAAGCATACAAACATCACTTCTCTACATACAGAGATGCCCTCAGTACTGCTCGGTCCTCCTACTTCTGCAACATTATCAGTAGCTCTAATATGAACTCACATACTTTATTCTCAACAGTCAACAAGCTACTTCAGCCTCACCATAACAACCATACCTCACATACTCTCCCTGCCAGCACTTTCCTTTCATTCTTCAAAGACAAAATCAAAAAAATCAATGCATCACTGTTAGGTCAGTTTCACTGTTCCCTTTCTCCTACCGCTGATTACTCACTCTGTCCACCGCCTGTCCTTCGCACTCACCTTCATACATTTTCCCCCATTGACTCTGACTATATCACCAAAATTATACTCTCGTCCAAAACAACTTCCTGTTCCCTTGATCCCATTCCAGCCTCTCTCATTAAAGCCTGCCTGCCTGCACTCTGTCCCTACATCACACGCATCATTAACCTATCCCTCACCCATGGCATTGTCCCGTCCATCTATAAAACTGCTGCTGTCACTCCCATCTTAAAGAAGCCTGGACTAGATACCACCATCCTGAACAATTTCCGCCCGATATCCAACCTCCCCTTCCTTGCCAAAACCCTGGAAAGGACGGTTGCCTCTCAACTCCAACAACACCTGCTTCACAATGACCTGTTTGAACCCCTCCAGTCTGGTTTCCGCCCCCTCCACAGCACAGAGACTGCACTACTCAAAGTTGTCAATGACCTCCTCATCTCTGCTGATGCTGGTTCCCTCAACATCCTGATTCTCCTGGATCTGAGTGCCGCATTTGACACCGTGAGTCACCAGATCCTCCTCACCAGGCTCAGGGGTCTGGGTGTTGAGGGAACCGCACTCTCCTGGCTGCAAACCTACCTCACAAATCGAACCCATTATATCTCCCTCAGTCACCAAAAATCTGAAATATCTACAGTCACGCAGGGGGTCCCCCAGGGCTCTGTTCTGGGTCCCTTACTCTTCATTATTTACATCCTCCCCCTTGGTCAGATCCTCCGCCACTTCAACCTTAATTTCCACTGCTACGCTGATGACACACAGATTTATCTCAGCACCAAATCTCTCACCAACCCACCTCTGGCCCATATTGAATCATGTCTCTCTGAAATAAAAAAAATGGATGCATCACAACTTCCTCAAACTCAACAGTGAAAAAACAGAACTTCTTCTCATTGGCACCAAATCCACCCTTAGTAAAACTGGCACATTCTCTCTCACCATTGACAACACTGTAGTTTCTCCTTCCCCCTGTGCTCGCAACCTTGGGGTCATCCTTGACTCCACCCTCTGTTTCGAGCAACACATTAAACATACTGTCAAATCATCTTTCTTTCATCTTCGTAACATTGCAAAACTCAAATCCTCCCTCCCCCCACCTGCAGCTGAAACTCTGATTCATGCATTCATCTCCTCCCGTCTTGACTATTGTAACTCCCTCTTGTCCGGCATCAACTCCTCATACCTCCATAAGCTCCAAATGGTTCGAAACTCTGCTGCGAGGCTTCTTACTCATTCAAAGTCCTGGCAGCACATCACCCCCATCCTCTGTGAGCTTCACTGGCTCCCTGTCAAACAGCGCATTGAATACAAAATACTCCTCCTGACTTACAAAGCCCTCCACAAACTTGCTCCCCCCTACCTCTCGGACCTTCTTCAACACTATCAACCTTCACGCTCACTCCGCTCTTGTACAGCAGGCCACCTCATCATCCCCAGATCCAAGCTACGGAGCTTTGGTGATAGGGCATTTTCCAGGGTTGCTCCCCGGCTCTGGAACTCACTGCCACAATCCATCCTTGACTCTGACTCTCTTAACACCTTCCGACTCCGCCTTAAGCCATTTCTGTTTAAACAAGCCTTCCCATAGCCCCTTTGTTGTTGTATATTTTATTTCTCAGTGTTCTTTGTTTTGCTTGTTTTTGTAAAGCGTCTTTGGGTCATTGAAAAGCGCTATATAAATCCCATGTATTATTATTATTATTATTAAGACATCAGCTTTGGCAGTCTTTTCTAAGTGCTGGAACACTGTTTCCACCATCTGTTGTGGTAGAGAAGGGAACTGAATTTATTGTGGGAGACTACAATGATAAGATCAGATAGTCAGTTGCTCATCTTAATTTTGATAATCAAAATACCCTCATTAGTCATGATGTGACAGTAAAAGGGACAACATATAAGAGGAACATGTTTGTTGTTGTTGGTCATAATGATGATGGCCTTGTAGTGGGAAAAATCAAAAAGGCTGTCATTCATATGAATTCTGCCGTGTACTTCATCACTGAGGTATGTCAGGCTGTTTGTCAACCAGAGATTAATGCTTACCACACTTCACCAATGCAGGAAGCCTACTACTGTGTCAGTCAAGCAGAGCTCCTTGATCACTACCCACTGCCTGAGTATTCAGTTTGGGGTATGTCTTTTGCTAACTCTTCATCATTCTGTCCCAACATTTTAGATTCATGTCATCCATTGGTGATGAAATAAAGGTCATCATCCTCAAGAATTTGCCCAATTTGTCTGAGGATACACAAAAACAGATCATCACAGCACTTGAAATCTCGGGTGTGGAATCAACAGAGGACTTCAAATATGTGCAGCAGATCTCTTGCCTGTTATCCAGCAAAGGAAACTTCTGGAGGCATTCAAAATGGGTAAGTATTATCAATATAGTGTTTTCCTGTCCAGTTAAAGGTGCAGTACTTGGTCAAAAATAAGACAGTTTACACTCAGCTGACATATGGAATGAACGCAGAATGAAGTAGTGATTTGGGCTGCCCACAGACTATACAATTTATATTATTGTCTTGTAGCTTTAAGTCTATTCAAAAGAATAAATGGAATTGCCATACAAATTCACAATCTCTAGTATTTATGATATGAGTTTGCATGCATATGTGGCAAATATTGTGAAATAGTGATAATAATAACATATTCTATTTCCATGTGTTCTAGAATCTACTGTAGTCACACTTGATCTACAAATGTTGCCAGATGACTCAACACATACAAGTCTGACATCACTCTCTAGTCCATTGCCATGCTCTTCATCTTCACTGTCCAGCATTTCATCCCAGTCAAGCTCTTCAGAACCATCAACACCATGTACTTCACGCAGCCTAAGACAATCAGCCAACACACCCAGTAAGTGGCATGAAACCTTTGAAGTCCCATGGGATAAAATGCCAGAGGAAGTACAGTCAGCCATTGCCAACAGCAAGAGACCTGCTCCTGACAAGCGACGCCAGATGATACGAATTCTTGTTGATGAAATGAGAAGGTATGAGGTTAACCCCACACGCAGCGAATATCTTGTCATCTGCCAAAACATTGTCAAGCAGTACCCCAGTAGTTTTGCTGATATGACAACAGGAGGTGTCATCGTTGCTGGTGGTTTTACGTCACTCCTTTCTCAAGTGAAAACGCGAATTGAGAACATAAATCGTGCAGGGACATTGAAACGACACCGAACATCAAGACGGTCTGGACACCTGCAGAGGCCAACTGATTCTTATGGATGCACACAATTTCAGCCGGACCCTCCACCTGAAGAACCCAATGAGACAGTGGAGCAGAAGCGGCAACAATTGGTGAACATCTACAGGCAGGAAGGTATTCAAGGTAGTGAGAGGGCAGTAGTGATAAACCTCATGAAAACAACATTCTGTCTTCAGCGTAACCACATCAATCAGACTCCAGGAACCTTCCATTGAAGATTTAAGAATCCAGTGGCCCTACCTTTTTACCCCAAGGGGTCTGTACTGTCACTTTGAGTTGACTGACATCACCGTTCTGCATGCCTTGGAGCTATCCATTGAAGAATGTGGACAAGGAATAGAGAAGTATTTAAGGACAAAACTGAAGAACAAAGATGTACAGTCTGAAGATGGGGAATTGACTCTTTGCATCATCCAGTTACTGATGGCCTACTTTGATGAGAGAACAGAGGGACTGATACTCTTAGCTGATGTAAGTTTTGTTTGCAATATTTCTTGTGTCTACAATGACTGTACATGCAATTCCATTCTTTAAATACTGTTGTCCATGTTCTACAGATGTCTGCCACAGCAGCAGATGTTGAGCACACCCTGACCCTCCCAACCAGTCCACGACTGATTCTACTGGGTAAGTGTCATAAAAGCATGACATGGAGGATAGAACAAAGTCTTTCTGTCTCCATCTGTCTAATTTCTCTTTCTGTATCTGTCTCCTAAACTTAAGTTTTATCGTGGTCTGTCGTGGATGTAGTTCTCTCATCATTCTTTTTGCTGTCTCAAGTTGTGGAAACTAATGATTTGCAATATGATCATTTATGATACTTCAGAGACTCAGTGTAACTTTTTATGTTCTGTCATTAGTATGTTAATCTGCAAAATACACAGACATTGCAATGAATACATCCAACACATTTCTGTCCAGCTTTCCTCTTAGCACTACAGTTCAATGTGTGTGTGTATTGACCTAAAACACCAGTTAAACAATAAAAAAAAGCTGAAATGCCACACAAACACATCAAGTTGTACAAACATTACTGTTCAAAAAATAAAACAATCTATAAGGGGTGGCTTTTTCTGTGAACTTCTTATCCTCATATAAGGCCCTAATACCCATATTTATTTTTGTTGTCTGCATCAGTTGCTGGTGATGGAGTCACATTGGGACATTGGATGATCAGCATCGAAGGCATCCAAAAAACCTTCATCACAGGGCTTGCTGCAGTTTTCACCACATACTATGTGTTCAACCTGCAATACCAAGAAGAAGCTGCAACGACACAGGAGTTTGTTCAAAGGTAAATTTCTGCCAGAAATATTGTTTGAGTATGTTACCCCTCTTCCCAGCTCTGTTCAGAAATATTGAATTATTATTTATTATTAGCCATGCTGGTATATTAACTTTTACAGTTGTTGCACCTATCTCCTGCACATCAAAGCATAGTCTGCTTCCTTTTGGTACCCAACTTAATTAAGGAATGGGCCTGTTCAGACTGGCCATGTCACTCTCTGTGGTGTTCTCATTGAGCAATCTGTCCTTCGCTAACTGCATCTTCTTAAGTTGACAATAGACACCTTGGTTGAGGAGCCTGAAATCCAGTCTTCAAAAAGTATCTATATGTTGAACTTTGCCAAAGATAGTTTCCCAAAGATAACAATGTTTCCTAATGCCACCCTCAAATCAAAGTTTAATAGATACTGTAATAATGGCAACAGCTGATTTGTTGTAATCTTGAATCATGAATGTTTTGTTTCTCATAAATAGTTTATTAAAATTAGATAATTCTCTCATAATTATGTTACACAGGGGTCATTATCATAAAAAGATAAAAATCTAAATGTTTTATTCAATTACTTTGATAAGGTTCCATATTAAATGCAAATTATCTTTACATACCATACCTTATATCTTATATACTTTCTCTATTATTACGTTTAGGCACCTCGTTGGGATTAATCCTGAGAGGGGAAGAAAGACCAGCCAGGGGAAGGTGGTGTCAAAGAAGACGGGGAAGCTGGTCCACAAAAAGGCAACAACGGTGAATCCCCATGTGGCCACTCTACTAAAAAATTTGATGGACTTTGAGTGGGGCTTTATTTAGCCAGTATAGTTCAGTCCATCTGTCTCAGATGTCCAGGTTCATTTTTGGACCCACCATTGTTGAGAACCAGTTTGATATGTATGATTGTTATTGTTAATGGAATGTGTGTAATTTAGTTAGCTTTTACTTTGTTTTCTTAGCTGCTATGCATTTGATGCAGTGACTTTAACCCAACTGTTGTCTTTGGGTGAAGGGAGGAAGGGAGGAAGGGAAAAAAACTAGCAGTAAGGTTAAATTAAGTTGCATTGGCTGATCATTTGTGCTTTGCAAACAGTCAAACCAGACCTGGTCATTTTTTTACCTGGGGAGGAAAATACTAAGTTTAATTAATGTAATGTTAGCCATCACTTGTCAGAAATAATTCTGACAACCAAGTAGTAATAATTCTGACAACCAACACAATGGTGTTTTTATGGATTTTGTAGATGCTGAAAATGTTCATCTTTAATAAATGCCTAATGTAGTAAGGCCATCTATTGTCTGAGCCATTTCTGTGACAGTTATTTTCATTTATTATTATTATGCTTTCAGGGGTTTTCATTTTTAAATGTAAAACTTTTAAATCATTAGTTTATATCACTGTTAAGATCACATTCTACAGTTTTACAGTAATAAGTTGTTAATGGAGAATACTGTAGGAACTGTAAAATAACAGTATAATTGCAACCAAAGAGCTGACAGTATAATACTGTAATGTTTATTTTCCATAAAGCACAGTACTGTAATATTTTATACAGTACTAAACTGTTGTTGTAGTTCACAGTAGGTATACTGTAGAATAACAGTTTAAAGCTGGCAACTGTAGCTGCCAGTAGTTTACTGTAATTTAACAGGATTTTTTTTACAGTGTAGACTTACCCTAACCCTAATCCATTTTAATGGTCTTACCTGTAGCAGCGACCTGAATTCGTCTGGGATTGGATCTGGAATCTTCTTGTGTATTTATCCGTGATTAACCATGCAGATGGATGAATTCAGCCTTCTGAGCCTACCAGTAGGCGTAGCAGGCCCCTTCTGACCCATATATATGAGGCTGATTACCACTGATAACGCCCATTCAATCCAATGATAACATTCGAACCGCAATACGCACAGACACACTTTGGCCACACTCACATGTACACACGCTCCACACACAACTCCTTTTTACACAGTATAAACACATGGTGTATTCCAAAGCTGAATAATAACACTGACCAAATGTGCAATTACTGTTAGTCATACACCTTTTTACCTTTCCACTGCGGCCCTTACTTAATGGTATATTGACCCAAATGACCCGCACACCTCCGATCTGGTACTAGTACTACCAATTTGGACATTTTCACTTAGGGGTGTACTAACTTTTCTTGCCAGCGGTTTAGACATTATTGGCTGTGTGTTGAATTATTTTAATGGAACAGCAAATTTACATTGTTATACAAGCTGTACATTCACTAATTTACATTGTAGCAAAATGCCATTTCTTAAGTGTTGTCACATGAAAAGATATAATTTAATATTTACAAAAATGTGAGGGGTGTATATTTTCATGATAGCTATCGTAATGTTATTGGGTATATCTTGCTTGTGTGAATAGCATATTAATACAAGTTGATTTAAAATAAAGGGAGATAATGTTTTCTGTTCAGAATGTTTATGGTCAGTGGTTTTGGCCATTAAAGTACAGCGCTAACCTATTTCTTAAGCATTCCGTTGTTAAATATATACAATGACAGCCTCTACAGCCTTGTTAATTGATTAATTTTTAACGAGCTAACTGTAACTCTTGGTAAATGGTAAGTTTGAAGATCACTCTAAAATCAGACGTCGCCGCTGCCTCAAGCCACTGTAGGGTTGATGCATATTTTCGAAACATACAAAATACATTGTGAAGTAGTCTACATTTACATTTATTTTGCTGTGACAGTCTCCCATCAGTTTTGTCATTTGACAAAAACAAAAACAACGGCCAATTATTTTGTAATAAAGAAGAAAAACTAGGCTACAAGTCGGATAGCACCCTAAGAAATTGTCATCCGGATATTGTGCTTTGTGACTATTCTTGGAGTGGCTGATTCGCAGTTCCAATAACGTCCCCCATTAACCATTAATTCAGAAACAGAAGCTGAAAACGGAAAGGTTATCAAATGTGTCATAAGAGAGTGTTTATTATCTTTTCATAACAATTTATTATCAATTGATAAGACACTGTGTTTTTCCAATTCATTAACGTAGCCACTCTTAAAATATATATTGTCATGGGGTTTAAACAACTGCGGTTTATGAAGCATGTGAAGACAAGTTCATTTAAAATGAATGGAGATAGTGTTTGCTGTTCAGAATTTTCATGGCACATTTGATTGACGTAGTCAACCTATCAACAAGTCTTTAATTTGAATCAGGTGCGTGAGTGCAAGCCAAAAACAAAAACTGCGCAACCCTTTGGGTCCACAGGAACAGGATTTGAACAGCATAAATGTTTAAACTAGAGCAAGCCAATGTTTAGACAATGTCAAATCCAGATGGGTCGCTAGATTCGCAATACATCCGGGGCTTAGTCCACCTACCCGCCCTGCCCGGGACAGAAAGTATAGGGTTTTTAACGTACATGCGATGTATCCGATGTACACTCTAGCGGCATTTACGTCTAAATTATAGAGGAATAGTTCAAGGGCTATATTTTTATTATTATTTTTTGTGGTCAATTTGAGATCCGGGGCTATTCATAAAAGATCCGCGGATATAGCCCCCGGACGCTCAGGCCTAACAACGCCACTGCTCAAATCCACAATAAATAGCGTGAATTAACCATCTAACTGTGACTTCAAAGAGAAAAATAGAGATACAAAATCAACGTTGTTTCAAATGTTTTAACTATCCACACAAAACAACGTTAATTGACAACGACTATATCAATTTGCATAAATGTACGTTTTTCGTCAACTAATCCACTTCCATTAACAGTTACATTGTTTAAGCTAGAGATACAAAATAAACTATTTGTTTTACATGTTTAAGCTATCTCAAATTCCTATAAGACATTGATCGTGAATAACTACCAATTTGCAAATGTCCATATTTTGCATTAATTCATACACTAAGGGGATTTATCCTTCAAGCTCAAGACAACTTTCTTACACAGGTTAAGACTCACGAAGAACAAACATAATATGTTATTTTGAAGCTGTATAAAGACGGGTCACAAATTAAAGGAAACTCTTCAATAAATGGGTGCAGGAACAAAAATAATGCAGGTACGTCCATACAGGTGTGCTGCATAATTAAACAGTGATCATCTTATCAGGCTCTGTGACGTGTATGAATAAGCTGCGCAGGCCCAGTCTGACCTCGATTTTGGATAACGATAGCAAGAGGAAATGATCTAAGTGACTTTGAAAGTGGGTTAATTATTGGATCTCTTTCAGGATCACAATGCCCTCATCCACAAGGCACTAGGGGTCACAGAATAGTTTGATGACTATGACAATGGTATGAATGTAATTCTCTGGCCTTGGCAGTTACCAGATCTCATCCAATTTGAACACCTATGGGATAATTAGGACCGACATTTATCGATTTAGCTGATAAGGTTTTCTCGGACCTTATCTGTAAACCCAACCGCAGTCAACCACCGTTGAAGAGAGTAAAATGTATTCGTGGTCTTAGAGAATACAGACAGCCTTTTCTGTCCTTCTTCGTTCTCACTCATTCTGAACTGCCCACAGAAATGCAGATATATGTTGTATGCACAGAGACACAACATCGTTTGTTTAAATAAGGGAATGACCTTCACCAAAGAGTGCAACGTATTTTCGTATCAGTCCTCACGGTATATGGTTGGTCAATACCATATCCTCATGTCCCTAAAAGAGCTAAAAAAGGCTTAGGTTTACTTACTCACTTTTTAGTTCTCATCTACGTTGTGTTAAATTTAGTTGGAATTAAACACTCCCCACTTTATGTACATTATTTGATTAAATAATTATAAACACAATTAAACAAACATTTCGACAGCGTTCTTCAGAGGCGTCGCAAGAATCACAATGCATTCGGGGCAAGTCTCTGGATGTTGTGGGGCTGTCTTGGTTGACACGCCTGTGCAACATCGCGTGGCGGTCGGGGACAGTGCCTCTGGGATGGCAGACCGGGGTGGTGGTCCCTCTTTTTAAGAAGGGGGACCGGAGGGTGTGTTCCAACTATAGGGGGATCACACTTCTCAGCCTCCCCGGGAAAGTCTATGCCAGGGTTCTGGAGAGGAGAATACGGCCGATAGTAGAACCTCGGATTCAGGAGGAACAGTGTGGTTTTCGTCCGGGCCGTGGAACACTGGACAAGCTCTATACCCTCTACGGGGTGTTGGAGGGTTCATGGGAGTTTGCCCAACCAATCCACATGTGTTTTGTGGATTTGGAGAAGGCATTCGACTGTGTCCCTCGAGGCATCTTGTGGAGGGTGCTTGGGGAATATGGGGTCCTGGGTCCTTTGCTAAGGGCTGTCAGGTCCCTGTACAACCGAAGCAGGAGCTTGGTCCGCATTGAGACAGTAAGTCAGACTTGTTCCCAGTGCATGTTGGACTCCGGCAGGGCTGCCCTTTGTCACCAGTTCTGTTCGTAATTTTTATGGACAGAATTTCTAGGCGCAGCCAGGGGCCGGAGGGTGTCAGGGTTGGGGACCACACAATTTCGTCTCTGCTCTTTGCAGATGATGTTGTCGTGTTGGCCCCTTCTAACCAGGACCTTCAGCATGCGCTGGGATGGTTTGCAGCCGAGTGTGAAGCGGTGGGGATGAAAATCAGTACCTCCAAATCCGAGGCCATGGTCCTCAGTCGGAAAAGGGTGGCTTGCCCACTTCAGGTTGGTGGAGAGTGCCTGCCTCAAGTGGAGGAGTTTAAGTATCTAGGGGTCTTGTTCACGAGTGAGGGAAGGATGGAACGGGAGATTGACAGACGGATCGGTGCAGCTTCTGCAGTAATGCAGTCGATGTATCGGTCTGTCGTGGTGAAGAATGAGCTGAGCCGCAAGGCGAAGCTCTCGATTTACCAGTCAATCTACGTTCCTACTCTCACCTATGGTCATGAGCTTTGGGTCATGACCGAAAGGACAAGATCCCGGATACAGGCGGCCGAAATGAGCTTTCTCAACAGGGTGGCCGGGCGATCCCTTAGAGATAGGGTGAGAAGCTCGGTCACCCGGGAGGAGCTCAGAGTAGAGCCGCTGCTCCTCCACATCGAGAGGGGTCAGCTGAGGTGGCTTGGGCATCTTTTTCGGATGCCTCCGGAACGCCTTCCTGGGAAGGTGTTCCGGTCCCGTCCCACCGGGAGGAGACCCCGGGGAAGACCTAGGACACGCTGGAGGGACTATGTCTCCCGGCTGGCGTGGGAACGCCTCGGTGTCCCCCCGGAAGAGCTAGAGGAAGTGTCTGGGGAGAGGGAAGTCTGGGCATCCCTACTTAGACTGCTGCCCCCGCGACCCGGCCCCGGATAAGCGGAAGAAGATGATGACATTCGGGGCATATCCGAAATATATTTTTTAAGGACGGTGTTCCATCAATTCTGTTGTTCCCGAGACTCGTATAATCTATGCCAGGGCTCATTGAAGCTGTTCCGACGGCTCGTTGTCGCCCATCACCTCACTGACACACTTTGTGTTGGTTTCGCCTTTATATTGTGAACCGTGTGTACATTTGGGCAATAGTGCTTCATGGGTTAGAAACATTAGGGAAATATGAGAGCTTTTGTTGGAAAAGCAGTGAGTCGATTTTGAAACCGTGCTGTGGTGTTTAAATGTAGCCCCCTTCCCTATATTCCCACTATTAAAATCATCACAAGGAAAGATGGAAATTGAAAAGGAAACTGAAAGTGGTAAGGGAACAGAATGCCGTTTTATTCATAACCAACTCTTTATAAGTAGCCCTGCTTGCGCTTTTTAGGTTTTTGATTGTGGAATTACGTTCTTACAGATTTCATAGATTACAGCAGGAAAAAACCGGTGAGTCTTTTTCATTGCTGAGACAGTGAATAAAGAACAATACATTCATTTTAAAAACCCAACATCAAATATATAAATAAAATAAATAGAATAAATAAAATAATAAAATAAATGAATAAATATTTTACATTTCAGTTACAAATACCACATTATATTATAATAAAATTGGCAAAAACATCAAGTGCAGAAGTTCAAGTAGGTCTAGTTCTCTAAGTTCGTTTTCATGGTCTGTTTGGCCACAGAAGGCAATTGGAGTTCTTCTTCAGAATGAATATTAGGGTCTCCAGCACCTGTTTTCGGACCACTTCCCAGGCGCAGTAACTGAACTTCTGAGGAGCAAAATGAAACCTTTAAACAACGTAGGATACTAGCATGGTCCAACATGAGATATTATCAAAACAGCATTTACGTCTATACCTTTTCTTTGAGGGCTGCTTCGATGTTACCGAAGTATGACTTCAGGGCCGCTGCCCTGACTGGATAATCGCTTGTTTCCACACTTTCCATCTTAAAAAAGGAACGAGTTGGTTAAAATCAATCGGTTAATATGAATACACAGGTCTCTATTCCACAAGCTGTTATGCTACATAGGCTTTTTAACCTGTAAGCATATCCACTTACACATTTGCTATGGTCAATCTGAGTGTGGATTATGTTCTGAAAATGATCCAACTTCTGTTGGTCCCACTTGGTTGGCAAGTCCTCCGCTCCAAAAAATGAGTCGATGTTCTTCAATATCTCATAAATTGCCTTTGCACCGCTGCCGCTCAACTAAAACGGAAAACAGCAATCATTGTTAATGTAACAAATGTGTTAGAGCGTATTTTTAATATCTATAGCTTTTAAAAATGATACATGTTACGTTTCTACTCTATAAAATTCGCGTTTCCACTTACCGTTGGTGTGCTGGAGGTTGCTAAAGCGGGGGCTGGAAATGCAATATTTACTTTACCCTGGAGGCACTCCGAAGGGAAATGGCCTCCCTTAAAGAAATAAAAAAGCTTGTCATTTTGAGCTATTCAGCTAATAAACATAATTTGATGATATATCTGAAGTCAAAAGTGATATTAATTAATATAAGCGAACCATGTCTCTTAGCAGGTTTTTTGCGCTTTCCAGGAGGGTTCCCTGTATATGACAAGGCGCGGGCATGGACCAAACATGCGCAAAAAGGAGGAAGGTGCTCAACGCAGCCACAGTAGTCGGAAGTGCCATTCTTAAGATTATATCTGAAACAAAGGATGACTGTTAATAGAATATAATCATGAAAATTGCTTCAAGCCTTAACTACTGATCCAATTGTAGTATTTCACTCACCCGCTGCCAATAGTGCCCAACTGATTCAGATTGAGAATATAGTTCGATTATCTGCAACAGAGGTTCATTGTTAATGGGATGCATTCGTGAAATGTATTCGTTTGTTGAAGCGTGTAGCAATGATCAAATGAAATAACATCACTCACCCGCTGCCAGATGTGCCCAACTGGTTCAGATTGAGAATGTTGTTTGTGGCCTGATCCCATATCTGCGCGTTATTTTAAAGAGTGAGGATTTGATGTTCAAAAAGTGAAAGGAGGCTCACAAAAAGTTTCTGATCGGAATGGAATAACAGGGAAACTTTCACTCAGTTGAAACTAAGACCGGTCGACACATTTTCTATTTCCACTGAAATAGAGAAGTAGTAAGACAGATTGTAGTTGTTTCATCCAGATAAATCCCTCAACCGCAAGGTAAAAGTGGTCCCCCAGATCTTCATCCACTGCTCACCCAACCCAGATCTTCCCACTGTCGTTATGTGATTTATATCTGATGTCAGGGAAGGGATTAGCGCGACCGAGCGCATCTGCAGCCTCCCTCCTCTATTAAATAATGCACTACGCACACACACTCTTTGGCCACACTCACATGTACACACGCTCCACACTCAACTCCTTTTTACACAATATAAACACATGGTGTATTCCAAAGCTGCATTATAACACAGACCAAATGCGTAATTACTGTTAGTCCTACACTTTTTTACCATTCCACTGCGGCCCGTACTTAAAGGTATATTGACCCAAATGACCCGCACACTTTCGATCTGGTACTAGTACTACCAATTTGGACATTTTCACTTAGGGGTGCACTGTAAAAATTATCACGGTGGTTCTACTTAAAAATGTAAGTTCAATTGCTGCCTTAAAAATGTGAGTAAAGCCAACATTAAGAATAGTGTTGTTTTACTCACAAAGTTAAAGAATAGAACATGTTTAATTAATTATCATTCATTATTTGAACTTGACACTGTGAGTTAAAACAACTATCAATAATACATTGTCCACTCAAGGAAACTTGCTTCCTCTTGTCAAGCAAAAATACAATTCTATACTATTTCAACTCACAAAGGTAAGCTAGAGAAGATGTTTAATTTATGATCATTTATTGTTTGAACTTGATACTGTGAGTTAAAACAACCATCTATTTTACATTGTGTATTCAAGGAAAATTGTTTCCTCTTGTTAAACAAACATACAATTCTACACCCTTTCAACTAACTGTATTCATACCAAATGTCTTTTCAAGTTTGGTGTACTAATTATTTTAAGGCAGCAATTGAACTTATACTTTCAAATTAAGCAGACTAAGGTTTGTCCCGCATCTCAACTAATAGGAAATTCACCAGTTTCCTAAAAGATCACACTGAATAAACTTAAGCTATTCAAAAACAACTAGTAGGCTAGTTGTTTTATCCAACTGACAGTCGTAACAGATAAATCCCTCAACCGCAAGGTAAAAGTGATCCCCCAGATCTTCATCCACTGCTCACCCAACCCAGATCTTCCCACTGTCGTTATGTGATTTATTTCGGGTGTCAGGGAAGGGATGTACGCAAACGAGCACATCTGCAGCCTCCCTCCTCTATTGAATAATCAGGCGATTCGAATGTTATCATGGGATTGAATGGGCGTTATCAGTGGTTATCAGCCTCATTGATATGGGTCAGAAGGGGCCTGCTAGCCTACTGGTAGGCTCAGAAGGCTGTTATCACCCTAAGAAATTGTCATCCGGATATTGTGCTTTGTGACTATTCTTGGAGTGGCTGATTCGCAGTTCCAATAACCTCCCCCATTAACCATTAATTCAAAACAGAAGCTGAAAACGGAAAGGTTATCAAATGTGTCATAAGAGAGTGTTTTTTATCTTTTCAATTCATTAACGTAGCCACTCTTAAAATATATATTGTCATGGGGTTTAAACAACTGCGGTTTATGAAGCATGTGAAGACAAGTTCATTTAAAATGAATGGAGATAGTGTTTGCTGTTCAGAATTTTCATGGCACATTTGATTGACGTAGTCAACCTATCAACAAGTCTTTAATTTGAATCAGGTGCGTGAGTGCAAGGCCTAAAACAAAATCTGCGCAACCCTTTGGGTCGGCAGGAACAGTATTGGAACAGCATAAATGTTTAAACTAGAGCAGCCAAGCCAATGTTTGGACAATGTCAAATCCAGAGGGGTCGCTAGATTCGCAATACATTTGGGGCTTAGTCCACCTACCCGCCCGGCCCGGGACAGAAAGTATAGGGTTTTTAACGTACATGCGATGTATCCGATGCACACTCTAGCGGCATTTACGTCTAAATTATAGAGGAATAGTTCAAGGGCTATATTTTTATTATTATTTTTTGTGGTCAATTTGAAATCCGGGGCTATTCATAAAAGATCCGCGGATATAGCCCCCGGACGCTCAAGCCTAACACCGCCACTGCTCAAATCCACAATAAATAGCGTGAATTAACCATCTAACTGTGACTTCAAAGATAAAAATAGAGATACCAAATCAACGTTGTTTAAAATGTTTTAACTATCCACACAAAACAACGTTAATTGACAACGACTATATCAATTTGCATAAATGTACGTTTTTCGTCAACTAATCCAATTCCATTAACAGTTACATTGTTTAAGCTAGACATACAAAATAACCTATTTGTTTTACATGTTTAAGCTATCTCAAATTCCTATAAAGCATTGATCGTGAATAACTACCAATTTGCAAATGTCCATATTTTGCATTAATTCATACACTAAGGGGATTTATCCTTCAAGCTCGAGACAACTTTCTTACACAGGTTAAGACTCACGAAGAACAAAAATAATATATTATTTTGAAGCTGTATAAAGACGGGTGACAAATTAAAGCAAACTTCAATAAATGGGTGCAGGAACATAACGAATGCAGGTACGTCCATACAGGTGTGCTGCATAATTAAACAGTGATCATCTTATCAGGCTCTGTGACGTGTATGAATAAGCTGCGTAGGCCCAGTCTGACCTCGATTTTGGATAAAGATAGCAAGAGGAAATGATCTAATTGACTTTGAAAGTGGGTTAATTATTGGATCTCTTTCAGGATCACAATGCCCTCATCCACAAGGCACTAGGGGTCACAGAATAGTTTGATGACTATGACAATGGTATGAATGTAATTCTCTGGCCTTGGCAGTTACCAGATCCCATCCAATTTGAACACCTATGGGATATTTAGGACAGACATTCATGATTTAGCTGATAAGGTTTTCTCGGACTTTATCTGTAAACCAAACCGCAGTCAACCACCGTTGAAGAGAGTAAAATGTATTCGTGGTCTTAGAGAATACAGACAGCTTTTTCTGTCCTTCTTCGTTCTCACTCATTCTGAACTGCCCACAGAAATGCAGATATATGTTGTATGCACAGAGACACAACATCGTTTGTTTAAATAAGGGAATGACCTTCACCAAAGAGTGCAACGTATTTTCGTATCAGTCCTCACGGTATATGATTGGTCAATACCATATCCTCATGTCCCTAAAAGAGCTAAAAAAGGCTTAGGTTTACTTACTCACTTTTTAGTTCTCATCTACGTTGTGTTAAATTTAGTTGGAATTCAACACTCCCCACTTTTTGTACATTATTTGATTATATAATTATAAACACAATTAAACAAACATTTCGACAGCGTTCTTCAGAGGCGTCGCAAGAATCACAATGCATTCGGGGCTTATCCGAAATATATTTTTTAAGGACGGTGTTCCATCCATCCAGTTGTTCCCGAGACTCGTATAATCTATGCCAGGGCTCATTGAAGCTGTTCCGACGGCTCGTTGTCGCCCATCACCTCACTGACACACTTTGTGTTGGTTTCTCCTTCATATTGTCAACCGTGTGTACATTTGGGCATTAGTGCTTCATGGGGTAGAAACAGTAGGGAAATATGAGAGCTTTTGTTGGAAAAGCAGTGAGTCGATTTTGAAACCGTGCTTTGGTGGTTAGATGTAGCCCCCTTCCCTATATTCCCACTATTAAAATCATCACAAGGAGGGATGGAAATTGAAAAGGAAACTGAAAGTGGTAAGGGAACAGAATGCCGTTTTTTTCATAACCAACTCTTTATAAGTAGCCCTGCTTGCGCTTTTTAGGTTTTTGATTGTGGAATTACGTTCTTACAGATTTCATAGATTACTGCAGGAAAATACCGGTGAGTCTTTTT